>NC_133309.1:1288372-1313762 GCF_012295235.1 Primulina huaijiensis | reverse complement strand
TATAACAATTTGCCTTATAGAGAGGAAGTATTTAAGGGAAAAGTTGTTAGCACCAAATATCAAAGACAAAAACTTGTCTGAGACAGTCTCACGGGTCGTATTTTTTGAGATATATCTCTTATTTTGGTCATCCATGAAAAAGTATTACTTTTTATGCTAAGAGTATTACTTTTTATTGTGAATATCGGTATGATTGACCCGTCCCACAGATAAATATTCATGTGACCGTCTCACAAGATACTACTCAAGATCAAAACTAATTAATATAGATATAATAATTGCCTTAGTTTCCAAAAAAAAAAAAACTATAAAAAGAGAGAAAAAATTAACTTTAAGATAAAATATGGAAAAGTTCGAAAAAGAATCGAAAAACATTAAAGAGACATACAAAAATTGCTAATAAATTCATACAACAAAGTTACATCACAAATATACGAAATAGTAGAACCGTAAAAAAAAAAAAGTGATTATTAATTTTGACTAAAAAAAGTTCTGTGCATTTTTAAAATTCAGATTTACGTTATCTTCTATTTAATTTAATTGAATTCAAAAGTTGGAAAAAAATAATAGACTTGTCAAATTGGGTCAGGCCCGTCGGGCCGGCTCGCCCCGCTATAAAAATTGAACGGGTTAGGTTGATAAAATAGCAGACCGTTTGGAGGCGAGCCAAGACGGGAGCCCGTCAAATTATGGTAGAATTTTATATTTTTAAGTTTTATATAAAAATTGGAATAAGTCGCATGCGCCTCCATCACTCTCTTATCTTATTTCTTCTTTATTTTTCTCCCGCGCCTCGCCTCCATCACTCACTTTGGTAAAATCTGAATCTCTGTGCTATTGTAAAAGATCAAAATTGAATGAAATTTAATGAGAATTGATGTTATAGTATTTGTTTAATTTATTGGTGTTTGGTTTAAGCAATTTACCTTTTATGAATTATGTTATAAGCTTTCTTAATTTCTTATTTCAATGTTTTTAAGTGTTTTATGAAACTTTGAGTGAAATATATTTTTCTTCTATGTTTACTATGATACTGTTTAGTATTTTTTTCTTAAATCTTAAAAAAATAAGCGGGTCAGCCCAAGATGGGTTGCGCTGGGTTGGTCATTCATTTTGGCTAATTGTGGGTTGCGGCCGGTGGCAAGCGTTTTGACATGTCTATTACTCACTTTTGATTTTCAGTTTTTTACTTTTGTTTTCAAATTATATCAACTTCTGATTTTTCTCGGCTTCTTTATAATCTATAATTTAATCATTTTTATAAAATCATAATCTTTTGCAAAAACTCTTTAAATATATCCGGTTCGAGCCGGGATTTGGGATTCTGACACGTGGCATGTGAATTTTTGGTTAGTAACTAAGTTGGGATCAATAATTTGTGCACATTGCCTTACTTGATATGGCAATGCTCCTTTTAAAGGGACTGTTCTGATTTCCATCAAAAGAAGGAAAAAAAACATTTCATAATTTTCTTTTTCTCTAAAAAAAATGTAATATATAAGCTGTACAACTTAATAATTGCTTTACATACCCTTTTTCCTATCCTTGTTTTTAAACATTCTTGCTAACAACCACCCAGAACCCAAAAGGCACAAACCACTTGGTTCCGGCGCACATAATTCGCTAGAGATAGACCATTCCTCTCTGTTTAGGAATGCCGTCGAATTGGCTTCGTGCTTGTATGCTCCCCGAATGCGACTTAAGATTCAATGAAGAATCTTTTGATCTCCCTTTTCAAGAATCTTGATGGTGTGGATCTATTCTTGTCATCTATCCTCTACAAATATTCTTCCGACGAAATCTTTGAATCTTTTCGAATATAGTTTTGG
This sequence comes from Primulina huaijiensis, assembly GCF_012295235.1. Lineage (NCBI taxonomy): Eukaryota > Viridiplantae > Streptophyta > Magnoliopsida > Lamiales > Gesneriaceae > Primulina > Primulina huaijiensis. Next base: position 1,311,933 of record NC_133309.1, on the reverse strand, counting down.
ATCAACAGCTGAGATTGAGGCAGGGTCAACCTGCAATGATTTGTATGCATGTTCGAGTTTCTTGCTGATATCGTAGTCTTGTAGAATGTCAATGATACCAAAGTACAGGACTACTGTGTAGGTTTCGCTGCTGCACCGAGGTGTCGAGTGGCTAAATCCACCGGGAGTGTAGTGATCAACATCACTCCTTCGAGCTACTCGCTCTGCTCGTGCAGGCATGTTGGCACCGAGTCTGATCGATGGTTTCCTGATCATGAACAAATGCAACAACAAATTCAGAAATTATTCTACCGAATGGAACAAAACAATCATTACCCGGTGTGAAAAATCTTTTGTCTATGCTACACCTGGAACAATTCTCCCAATATAATGCGATCAAATCTTAGCCTTTGGATCCCAACACATGATATGAATTTCCCAGTTGGAGTATTGACAAAGCCGTGAAGAACTCCCGTATAAAATTCAAAATTGACATTTGAAGTACTAGCAATATGGTGAGAAGAGAAAGCAACACAAGATTCATATAATTTGGTCATAAAGGCTTATATTAACGGTAGAGTGCCATGTGACTGAAACTCTTAATCTTTTTTAGTCTTATACAAGTGAAATTATATTGGCATAAATATGCAACCAAATCAGCTTTAACAGTCAATAATTTCTACCATGTATCGCAATCTTAATAATACCAAGTTCAATCCTATGACATTCTTTCATTCATACAAGAATAGAGGGAACAAACAGAAAAAAACATGGATAGTGCAGATACCTGCCAGCTAAAATCTGGTCCCTGCCTTGTAGTTCAGCTTCAAGGAAATGATAGCTGCGCATTGACTTTTCATTTTGATATGAATCATTCTCTCCTGTAGATTCAACGATGTTTGTATGAGTATCATCAAGTCCCATTACAAATTTTTATCTTTTCAACACTTACATGTTAGTTTCTCGAGTAGTAGTTTTTGACATGACAGTAACAATCTGATAAAATTACCTGTACGTAACAGAAATGGCGACAGACCGATTTGATCTCCAGTATTATCATCCCGGAAATGAATACCGACTAACAGACTGTAATCCATAATCCTCTCGGTCTCCAAGAATTCACAATCACGTTTTATTTGTCTGTCGAGATCAATTAGACCATTATTAAAATGCCAACATAATACAACACAACAACAGGAAGGTAGTTACTCTGCAACTTACCTCATTAATTCTTGGTACCAATTGGTTTGCAGCCTAAATACAAAATTTAGATCAAGATCCTTAAGGGTCGTGGTTTCATCAATCACCCCCTCGTGCTTATTCATTGTGCGGCCATGGGATGAGCCTTTCAAATCAAATCTTTTATGGATTCGATACTCGGAGTAGAATAAATTTCCCATCACAATGAATCTTGTCTGGTTTATATTAACACGAATTCAATTAGCCATTTGACTGTGAAACAAGATGCAAAAAGGAAAACAGAACATCGTAACTCACAACATACCTTGATGCCACCAGCTGGTTTCACGCAATGGATGCCGAAAAACTTAGTGATGAGAGAATTTTCATATTGACATACATGTTTGTAATAACTAGGAAGCATCTTGATAAGCACCTAAGGAAACAAATAACTGTCCTTTAATCCAGAAAATCACAGATACATCCATCACCTTTTTTCAAAGAGCAAAGATCAAACCTTTTGCTATAAAAATTAAGACATGATAAAGGTAGGCTATTAACCTTGGCTTCTGCCTTTTTCACTGTCTTGATAATACACCTATCATCCTCTGTTAAATAAAAGAAACTTCCACTCTTTCCAGGGGATGAAAGCTCCCTAAGAGCATCGTTTCCACAAACAGATAACATATAATCGGCAGGATGGACTTGGAAAAGCTTCCTTAAATGCCTGATAACCCAAGAAAACAATCACCGTCTAAGACTCCAAATCTTGAGAAAATCACTTCTGAATTGTGAATTCTCAGAAAGCTACCACGTTTTACAAACCACATATTTGTGCATGTATGTCAATTACCAATCAATAGAATCAAAGAATAAATTACCTGAACACTGCAGGACAATAATCCTTCCATCGGAACTCCACAGATTGATGGGGCGGTGTGGTTTTTGAACCTTCGGTAGGAAACCGAGTCCAAAACTTTTCCTTTGGATCAAAATCACTGGCTTTAAGATCACTCAATACAGAGGCATGTTTCCCCACAGAATGCCTAAGCAAACAACAATCTACAAATAAATAAACTAAAAAAATATGACAGCACAAACTTTCAATGAAGTGATGATATATAAATTCCCAGTCAACAAATTAATTGCAACCAGCATTTGATTTCTTTCTTACCTGATACCTAATTGAAGATTAAGCATTAGATCATAATTCTTATGACCTTTAGCTATTTTCTGCCCGGGCTTCTTCACTTCCCCGTTTGAAACACAAATATTCTTCCTAAACTGGTTAATCCCATTTTGATCCATCACGAATCCTCCACAATTCTTCGACCCCTGCATATTATCAAGAATCTCACAAGTCATATTCCCAGCTTCCCCATCCGATTCCCAAACGCAAATCCGCGGAAAACCCATTTTCACCACCCCACTTTCGAACATATTCCCTCCACCACCACTTACCACTGTATTCACAGGTTCATCTCCAACCACCATCAATGGCATCGCCAACTTATGACCAAAATATCCTTTCAAACCCTCTTCACATCTCTTCTTCCCATCAAGCGAAGGTGGAAAACTACCTTTCAAGAATTGATCACTACACCCTTTTTTACCAGAATCCTTGGGCCAACAACCAATATAGCAGCTCCTATCAGGCCAAGTGATAACCCCATTTTCCCCATTCACTTCATATCTATTGCCATTATCCCAAACCCAAATACCCTTTCCATGTATATTTCCGTTTTTCCACTCGCCATTATACTCATTTCCATTCCTCCACACATACCTCCCTTGTCCATCTTGCAAATTCCTTCTCCAATGCCCCTCATAATAATCCCCATTAACATAATGCTTCACCCCGTATCCTTGTTTCCGATCAGCGGACCACGAACCTTTATACGTATCCCCATCCGACCCAACAAAAGTGCCCGTACCATCCATCCGACCTGACTTGAATTCTCCTTCAAACGTAGCTCCCGAAGGCCAAGAAAATTTCCCCTTACCACTCGCTTTCCCCTTTTTCCACTCCCCTTCATACATACACCCATCTTTCCACAAATATTTACCCAACCCGTGAGGACTGCCGCTAGAAAAAGATCCAATATACAGGTCCCCGTTGCGTAGACGCTTTTCCAAAACTCCATCTTCCACTGAAATTGAAGTGGGTGTCACTCTGCGGCAAGCCGCCGGAGATTTGCTTCTGGGAATGATCATAACTGATCTTGGTGTCGATGTTGTCGCAGCATCAATTATTTTCACCTCGCTACCTTCTTGAAATGGAATCGTCTTCTTCTCGCTTTCTCCTAGTGATGCCGCTGGGTTCGCGAATAACAACGGCTCAGGCATTTTTCGTTAAAAATAAAAATGGGTTTTGCTTTTTTCTGCGGAAAAAATAATAATCTGATGTGAATTCTCAACCACGGCAGGGAAAAATACTACTCCGATAGCATTTCTCCGGCCAATTCCATTCAAATTTCCACTGTGAATCCAAATAAAACACAAGAAATTGAAACCAAAGGTGGAAAATTGAGGGAGAGCGTGTGCATTAACGCGTGAACTTGAGTTCTTTGGGCAGAGAAATTGAAGTGAATTCGAGCGAGAAGGGAAGGCTGGCAGGCGTTGCATGTAAAGAGACTTGTACTGCAAAAACATACTTAGGTAGCCTTTTAGTAGAAATGCCCTTCCTATTGTATTTAATTACACAATTGCCACGGACTTTTCCTAGTCAAATTTGGGGAGATTATGTTTGCCCTAATTAAGGCAATTGGCAATAATTCTCCTTTATTTTGTCTATAATTTTAGAATAATGTTTAATAATAATAATAACAAAACCAAAAATTATAACAATAGCAATATAACCGTTAATATATCAATCATGATAAATGATAAAATTTTGGGGAAAGTAGGTTAAAACTTTATTATCGTGTTTCATCTTCTTCTGTTTAATTATTTTAGCGTATATTTTACACGAAAACAATATGATATATAGATCCGAAATACAAAATTCATCACAGACTCAATATTTTATCTAAAAAATCAAAATTAAATTGCATATTTATCCTTATTTTTATATTTAAAATTTTAAATTATAAATTTATCAATGTTATATTAGAATTATTTATGTAAATTAAATTAATTAAATAATATATAATTTCAAATAAAACTACATTTTAAATTTATATATATTTAAAAATATTTAAAACAAGCTATAACTATTATGAATTTGAGATGTCATTCCAATAGTTTAATAAGTGAATACACTTTTTGAATTCTTGTATTTCATATCTAATTGAGAATTAAAGTTATAACTCGTGATAATGATTAAATCGTGTGTTTCATGCATTATTTTTATTTATTTTTAAAAATATAAAGTGGGTATTATGAAACCTAAGTGTGGATTTCCCTATTAGGGATCCATCATTAAAAAAAAACCCTATAGTTGGAATTTTGAGCAAGAGGCTTAAATTTTATTGTGTGTCATTTTCATCAAAAGTCAACATTTAATGAAAATTATATATAAGAAAAGAGTTCCAAAAGATGGTAAAGCATGTAAAATAAAAAGATTATCCCTAAGACATTAACATTTTGGGGACTTAATTGGTCATTAAGGCACTAATCTCTTGATAACGTTGAAGTTATTATATTTTTATTGATTTTGTCTTAGACTTGCACTTTCACGGCAAAGATATATAGGTTTATGAAAACATAAAAATATGTCGACCAATTTAAACAAGTATAGAAATTAGGAGTTAAGGTTTTACAACTTTTCTCTTATAATGATGAGGAGTTCGAACTTTTCCGATCTAATCTTGAGGGATGAAGAACCAGATATTATTTGTATTTCTGTCTTTATCTTGGATACACATCAAGTATGAGTTGAGGCAAGGAAAATCTTTTTTCCGTAAGACGAATTTGTCCATATGAATGTGCTATACGGAATGACAATTCCCCCCAAGATACAACAACTTCAATCCAAAAATGAAGCACTACAAGTTCTGGATGTCAGCGAACAATGATATACATGAACTTTCAAGTTTCGGAGAAAAAAAGAATGCAACGAAATGTATGCGAAGAAGAAGTTCTGAATTCTCGGCAGAGGGATATATATAGAGTGAGTCACCGATATCACACAAAGGATGCACCCTTGTGTGATAAGAAATGGGACGTGCGCACAAGCCAGGGGACTCACGGTTCTGCACCAAAAGACAGTCATACGAGACGCACTGGTTCGAACTGGAGCATTGAGAGGAGGGTGCAAACATTGGACGCACTGTTTCGAAAATAAACATTATTTTTCAAATAAATTTTGTCCAAAAAAATTAATATGGTCACCAGATCAGACCGAACCGCACCCCACCGCACCCGGGCTGGGCCGATCCGGCCAACATGTCACGTGCGCGTGTTTCACCGAGACCCCAACCTATCAGCATCTTCCTCCTTCCAAAAACTTCAGATGCCACTTAGGGCCCAAACCCTTAACTCAAATTTGGAGCTAATAAAGAATACTATACTTGGATCATTTCTCAATATGGGACAACTCTCATTTTTTTCATTCACGACTTACAACTTATCCAACAATCCATCACATGAATGAAATTAATGCTTGTATGCAGATTCACTTGAAAGCTTTTGTTAATTATTATTGCATCGAGATAGGTAGTTTTGACTCGGAATCTTTTTTAGCAATATACTAATGGATTTACTAGTTTTGTAGTCACATGATGTCTTGAGCTAGCCAACCATTTATGCAAACCAAGTCAATGATTTTAACATATTCTTGTTCTCATGTTGTTTTCATTTCGGCCCTGGACCATATCTTAGATTCATAAGTGTTTTTCATTGAAGCGACCATTACTTCTCACTTATATATGTGATATCCTATCTAGAGTAACATGTCATACCCTACCTCTTAGATATAGAAATCATTAAAAAAAACTTAATCTCACCACATGTTGCATGTTTTTTCTACTTGGATTTTTATAGGAATGAACATTAACTGATTCAATTACTCAAACTAATATTTATAACTTAGTTTTATCATTGAACTAAGGTCTTGGGATCTCCAATTCACAAGGTTGGGTTACAGTTATAAATATTTTATTTTGTGGGTTTTAAGCTCATTCTTCTTAACAATTTGTACATTTAATCTCTTTTTATTCATTTAGTAAATGAATCCGCCAGATTTTCCTTTGATTTCACATATTTAACATAAATAACCTCGTTCGAGATCAATTGTTTTATTGTATTATGTCTCTGTCGAATGTTTCAAGACTTACCATTGTATATACTGCTTTGTGCTCTTTCTATTGCCAATTGACTATCATAATGAATAATAAAAGGCATTGGTTTATTCCAACAAAGAATATCTTCTAGAAAATTTCTCAGTCATTCGGCTTCTTCCCCAGCTTTATCTAAAGCAATGAACTCGGATTCCATAATGGATAGAGCTATACAAGTTTGCTTAGAAGATTTCCATGACACTGCTCTTCCACCTATTGTGAATACATATCCGCTAGTGGACTTGAAGTCTTTTGTGTCAGATATCCAATTGACACACAATATCCTTTTAAAACTGAAAGATATCTTGTATATATCAAACCATAGTTAAATGTATATTTTAAATATCCAAGCACTCTCTCTAAGGCTTTCCATTGATCCTTACTTAGATTACTTATGAACCTACTTAACTTATTTACTGTGTATACAAGGTCTGGATGAGTACAATTAGTTAAGAACATTAGACTACTTATTATCCTTGCATATTCAAGTTGTGAGATAGGTTCTCCCCTATTCTTTGCTAAATGAAAACCTAAACCTATAGGTGTTCTAGCAGGATGACTGTTTGAGGCACTAAATCTTTCAAGTACATTTTCAATATAGTGAGTTTGTGATAAATTAATTTCATTAGGTGTCCTAGATATTTTAATCCATAATATAATATCACATAATCCCAAGTCTTTCATATCAAGATATTTTTTCAACATTTTCTTTGCATTCATAATCAACTTATGATTACTTCTCATATAATCAACATGTCGTCTATATAAAGGAAGATAATTACATAAGTAATTGCAGTACCTTTAATATAGACACATTTGTCATATTTGTTGATTTTTAAAACCATTTGACTTCATTGTAGTGTTAAATTTTTCATGCCATTATTTAGGTACTTGTTTGAGTCCATATAGTGACTTGACAAGTTTACATACATTTTTTTCTTGTCTAGATACGACAAACCTCTCAGGTCGTTTCATGTATATTTCCTCTTCCAGTTCTTCATTCAAGAAGGTTGTCTTTACATTCATTTGGTGAATATCGAGGTTATGCAATGCAGCGATAGCTATGAGAACACGAATGTATGTAATACTAATAACCGGAGTGTATGTGTCAATGAAGTCATATATTTCATTGGAAGACAATGGAGTAGTGAGGGGAGTGGGAAAACCGCCCTGAAGAAAAAGATCAGGAAAATCAACACACAATTTAAGAACTCAAAACTTGCAACACTCTGCAAATATTTCCAGTAGCTTTTCCTAGAAATTATCATTCCAATTTATAGCATCACAAATTGTTCTTGTTCATATTTTAGCAGAATTTTTTTGTAATATTTTTTATGTTTTGTAAATTCATACGATTTATTGTAAAGATAAATTATGTATGGAGTTTATTCTCATAATTTTCAATACCATTTTTTTTATTTTCTATATTCGGTGAGCTTATTATTTAAAGAGATTATAACTAATAATTAAATTTAGGATTTACGTCGTTTAAATCGTAGAAGTCATTTTTTTTTACATTTTTATACAAATCGATACTTGTAACACTTGTCACACCATCAATATAAAAAATTTATGCAAACAAAAATTGACACATCCGATGGGACCAGAAATATGACGCTAGAGACAAGTGAATTCTAAGAAAGGGTTAGGAGTTCAAGCTGAAGAGGTAAAGAGGTTTAGCATAAAAACATGAACGCGGGAGAAAACAAAACAAGAGAAATAGAAGAAGCATCAAAGCTTACGGCTGACGATATTCTAGTGTACATGAAAACGGTGGTGAGTTATGTTTTGTTTATGTTGGACATGTTGCAAGACAATTGTTGGGATATGATAAAGGAGAAGGAGTAAGTCTGTTTAGTCAAATAAGTCATGTAGTTGATAATAGATATAAACAATATAGTTTATTACGTATTCAAGTTAAGTGTTGTTTAATGATTATAGTATATCTAATACACTGATGTAAATAGTATGTTGACCGTACTATTTTGTTGTGTATGTATTATATTATGATATAGTCAAAAAAAAATTTTTATGCATATTACGACACATATTGTATGATTAATTATTTGACATATGCTAAACCCTAAATGGTTATATGTATTATTTGTTAGGCCACATGCATAGTTTTTCTACTAGTTGACTAACGAATCATTAGTCGGCAAAGATTAATAATCAATGATTATTAATTAAAATGGTGGCTCATGAAATGGTGCATATCATACTACTAATAATTATTAATTACAATGGTGGCTAAAAAAGTATAAACATGCGACATTTTAGTCGGATAATATTGATTATTTATTTCACATCAAGCTACTACGATTTTTATTTTATATTAAATGATGAATAGAATATTATTGAATAATCAAAATATAATACATGGTAAAGACTTGACGCGTGAGAGTTAATAAATTAAGTAAGTATCTTGTGAGACGGTCTCACGAATTTTTATCTGTGAGACGGATCAACCTTACCGATATTCACAATAAAAAATAATACTCTTAACATAAAAAGTAATATTTTTCATGGATGACTCAAATAAGATATTTGATCCACGAAATTGATTAGTGAGACCGTTTCAGAAGAGATTTTTGTAATAAATTTATGTGAAATTTCAAACCAAATGCAAATTTAGCAATGAATCCATTTGTCGACCCCGTTTTGAAGATATCGGAGCCATTAATCATCTCCTAGAGTTGTCCATTTCATGGAGAGATCGTTATAATTCGAAAAGGACCCCCTTCTCTGTTCATTAATTACAATTGACCCCCTTATAATTTATTTTAGGCCCACTTATTTCAATGACCATAATAATATTATATTATAATATTAAGTATGACTTGAAGTTTGGTATGATACTTATCTATAAGGAATATATTGAGTCTGTATCACGAGTTGTATTTTGTGAGACAGATATCTTATTTAGGTTATCCATGAAAAATTATTACTTTTATGCTAAGATTATTACTTTTTATTGTGAATATCGGTAGGATCGACCCGTCTCACATATAAAGATTCGTGAGACCATCTTACGAGAGCCATACTCTTATAATTTATGTCGATGATCTTTGTTGAGAGAGTAATCGATTCGTGACGTTAATTTTGACTATTTCGCAGTTCTAAAAAAAATTGACTCATGTCGTGTCGTTACTATTAGTTATAGTTTTTGATAAAAACAACAAATTAAATATCTATCGTATCCTATGTATAACTCAAATTTTTTTTTTGTTCGAAAAAATTATAAACAAAAAGTGATGTGATATGAGTCTCCATGCAGATTACGTAGATAATTTTAAAATTATCCCTTTTTTTTTCATATTTCTCAATTCAATTACTTTTTATGTGTATCTTTTAATATTTTCTTAATTATGATAACTACAAACTGTTTATCTTGTTATATTTTATTATTAAAATATAATATATTGTATTATGTATGTTTATTTAATCAAATCAATTATTATAATATTTTCTTAATTATGATAACTACAAACTGTTTATCTTGTTATATTTTATTATTAAAATATAATATATTGTATTATGTATGTTTATATAATCAAATCAATTATTAAAATCATGACACTGTAAATTATTAATATACAACTTATTTTAACTTTCCAAAATTAATTTTAAAATGAAAAATTGAAAATTCTCATGATAAAAAATATGTTACATATTTATATCAAGGATTAGGTCTTTTGTGAGACGGTCTCACGAATCTTTATCTGTGTGACAGGTCAACCCCACCAATATTCACAATAAAAAATAATACACTTAGCATAAAAAGTAATATTTTTTCATGGATGACACAAATAAGAGATCCGTCTCACAAAATACGACCCGTGAGACCGTCTCACACAAGTTTTTGTCATGTTTCACAAGATGCAATCAATTATGGAATTTTAAGATCATATTTTATTCTTCATTTCCATTGAAAATTTAAATCTTTTTTTTAAATATAAAAAAATGTTATAAAATTAAAAATTAATTTAAAAGAATAATAAAAAAAATAACTTGCGGTAAAGAGGACTTCGACATGCTCCAATTATAATAAAATATATTGTTTGCTAAATTATAATTTTAAAATAAATTTGTGGTAAAGATTGATTTTGCGGCGTGATTAACTTAATTTTTTTAATCTTATTTGGAAGTAATCAATCCTAAAGGGCTCTTTTGCACCACGAAAATATAATTAAATATTCCCATTATTTATGAGAATATAATAATGTTTAAAATATAATTATTTCTTTTGAAAAATATAATTTATAAAATAATATATACATTAATTATGAGTATCCGCCATGTGCGTCCAATCCAACAAACATATATTAAGCAATCAATTTTTAGAACATCAAATCGATATTATATAAAAAAAATATCTTTAAATAATCATTATGTTTTTAAAATATTTCTATTATTCAATCATCTAAACACATGATAAGTTTTAAATAATATAATTTTCGTTGATTATTTTATCCATTTCCTCTAAAAATTAATTATATTTTATATTTTTCTAATTTATTCATATAAAATATTTTCTCCATAATTTCGAATTCTTCTTTAAAAAAAATTTACTTTATAGATGATAATTTTGTTTATTTATGTTTTAAAAAATAACATGGATATGGAATTAATTAATAAAAAAGGAATATGAAAAATCCGAATTTCCAATTCTTGGAATGATTAATTGATATGCCAAATGCATAGAATTTAGGGATTTTTTTAATTGAATAAGGTGTTGGAAAATTTGAATCCAAATTTAGAGTTTGAACTAAAGTTATAACTCATGATTGTGGAGGAAGTGTCTTTTGACTTTCCACATTCACGAGTTAATTGAAGATTTTTTATTCTGTATATTCTTGAGTTAATGAGAAGATTAATTAAGTTAATTAATCTTACATGACTCTTGATGTACATTTTGAGGTTTACAAATAGGATGTTCATTTCCTCATTTCAAGCATATAAAATAAATTTTACAAACACTCGCGATCTCTCTCAAGAATTCTCTTGCATTTCATATTGTTAACTTTTCATTTGACATCCGTTAAATTTCGGTGATAAAGTGAAAGTACGTTTTCAGTTCGCCGGTGTAGTGACTTCGTGCTAAGTTGCTGCAAGGTTTTGCCGTTGTATCCTAGGAAACAGTTTTCCGTCCAGATCCACGAAACACCGTCGGAGAGGACAAAACCGTTTTAAAAAAACTGTACTTCGAACATGCCTCGGTTTGATTTACTGTTTTCTTGTTGTTCTTTTATACACGATATTCATATTTTTCAATAGTATGCTTATTTTCGTATGCTGCTTTTGATTTTCGACTATCGAGACCTCAACAAGACCTGTCCAAAAGATGAATTCCCTCAGTCGAACATGGATATACTTACTCATCAACAATGGTTAGAAAACTTTTCATTTATAGATTGCTATAGTCAGTATAGTTAGATAAGAATGGTTCCTGAGGATGCCGCTCTATCAGTATCTTTAAAAATTTGCTTTCATATTTTTGTTATTAGCAACTTGATGAACATAAGATAGTATTCGATAAATAAAATGTTGATATAATTATAAAACCAAGTATATATAAAATTGATTAGAAACCCTTTCTATACCACATAGATGGAAAATATCCAATATAAATAGGATAAAGTCGACGCTAGCATATGGTCATTGCTTTAAGTCTATTTTCAGCACCGATGTTACAGTCATCGCTGCCTCCATCAAGGCCAAGGTTGTCGCTAGTGTCGTCACAATCATCGACATTGCTATTGTCAAAATATAGCAGACACATGTCACAATTCTATAGGTTTAAGAAGATGTCCACAAACTCATATCCAACATCGGGCTAATATCTTGATTTACAATACGAAGTAATCAAGCAGGTATATTACCAGAACACCATACAACATAAAAAGAAATAACGGAAGCTTCACGAGCTATTCGATGAGCAACCCCGTTGACCGATCTCGGCATATGGTTGATAGATAATAAAGCATACGACTTCAGCATGTTGAGTATGTCGAAAGTGAGCACTCCATTCGGACCCAAGTCAACTAAGGAACTGTTTATGGTTTGTACAACATTTATCGAATATGAGAAAATATTAATATTGTGAAAACTTAGATTCAAACAAAACTCCATATCAAACCTAATCGAACTTATCTATACATAATATGCATGAATTCGACAATTTTTTAATATTTTTTTGGGAAAAAATTTAGAAAAATAATTACATCACTATTTATAATTATAAATTTTTTAAAAAATGTAAATTGTAGATATGTGTTCCTGTAAATAGGTTTATATGTCTTAGACAACCTTTTTTTAGAAAATAAACTTATAAAGCTGATTCCTAAAAAAAAAAAAAAAAAACTTATAAAGCTGATTGCTTATAATTCATTGATACTAAAATTCTCTCAATTTAATCAAAAATCTTTTTTTTTTTAAAAATAGGTTCTATATTCCTCGGTCAAATTTTATTTGAGTAGGTCTCTTGTGAGACGGTCTCACGAATCTTTATCTGTGAAACAGGTCAACTCTGCCGATATTCACAATAAAAAGTAATACTCTTAGCATAAAAGGTAATATTTTTTTCATGTATGACCCAAATAAGAGATCTGTCTAAAAAAATACGACCCGTGAGACCGTCTCGTACAAGTTTTTGCCATTTTATTTTGCAAAGTAGACATCTATCTCTTTGAGTTTATTTGCATTCAGAGTTGAATGGTTAAATCACTCCAACTCAAACACGGTCGAGTTTAGAAGATCAAGTGTCACCGGATGCAGATCTCTATAATAAGAGTGTGCAATTTTTTGGCAATCTTTACTATATATATTTCAAAAATACAAAGCATTACCTACTTTCCTATCTTGAACAAAAATAATAAATCAAATATAAATTCATATATTAAAAAAATTGAATATAAAATTTCAATTATATTTGATTGCAAAATAGTATAATTTGTCTCCCACCATTAATCTTCTACTTGTTAAACTAGACCACCCAAGCACTAGGATTTGTCTATTTCACAAAACAGAGGCTAAATGGTGTGTGGGAAGGAGTTATTTGTGACCCACAATTGCATATGATTAATTTTCAGTTGGCACAAATGCATGAATGAGACAACAATACCATACATGTGATTCTCTCGATTAGGTAATTATGACCTCCATATTTATATATAGATGAGGATAATTTAAAGTATAAAAGATATCATCAAACGTAATCTTTTAATCTGTCTATGTCCGTTATTTCATTGTTACCAACATAACATTGTATTTTACTTAGTATTATTACATGTCATTTATATATNATATATTAATTTTACTAGTTTGTCGTACTGGGTCCGAGTCTTTATTCTTTTTATTTTGTAGTTGTTTTTTTATGTCATAACATGTTAATATATTTCATTTGATGTGTTTCTATTTTATTTTTATATATTTACTAAAATCGTGTGATTAATATAGTTAATTATTAAATAAAATAGATATTGAAAAACGAAAATGATTTTTTCGTCCAATTTTTTTGTCACTTTACGATTTTAATCTTCTAAGTTATGAAAATAAATGTTATGCATGGTAAAATGACGACATCTTGAACATGCGAGGCAAAGTGGTATATCAAAGGACCCACATCTTGAACCTGTAGGATCTATATCTAGATTTTCGGATTTGGTGGATCGAGCGATCGGTCATGACGAGGACGTCGCATTCTGAAGTATGAGTGATTGTACATTAGTTGAAAATAAAAATTTAAAATGTTTTATAAGAGATTACAATAGATTCAGAAAGCATCTTTGGTTAACATTTTCATAAAGTGATAATTTATACGAAATAGATTATAAATAATTAATACTCGTTGCTCGACCAGAACGTGCTTCTAGACCCGTTGATTGGGTATAAACCCGTCCTGCGACCCGTTTGATCGGAATTAAACCAGGCTCATTGTCATCGATATTTTTGGGTATGAGTTCCCCTTAATCTCCACGGAGGGAGACGGGGATGACGCCTCCTCCGATTGTCACACATAGTTATTAATACACTTCACTATCGCAAAAGGCTCATTTTGTTTTCGATGGGCCGAAATTCGGCCATTTATTATGGGCCAGAATTTGGGCTTTTTCAAAAAGAAAATGTTGCGCTCTGTTTTCTCCGCCGTCTCCGCTGCTAAAAGTGGGAGCTCGCCGGCGCTTTCAAAATCTCACTTCCCTACCGAATAATTCCTTCGCCTCGATCTTTCTTGCAAGTAAAAACTCTGCAAATTTCTCTCTTTTTTTTTGTGTGTTCCAACGAATTTGTGTCATATGCCTGCATGCAGTACTTTATGCGTGCGAATCGATGTTTTTTTTTTTTTGTTTAGAAATGGAGCTGCAATCGTCTACGACGTTGGTGTTGTGCGGGAAATCGACTGTGGAAAATGAATTAGCCAGGTGCTTGAAGAGTAACAACAGATTGAAGCTCCCCGATGGTTCTCCATTAAACGTCGTCTTGAATTCGGAGATAGAATGCATAGATAGGACTGAAAATGAAGGAACTTTTTGCGTGAATTCGTATATGAGTTCGCTCTCAACTTCTCGTTTTGGAAGGCTGCTTGTTTACTCTCCGAAATTGGCTTCCACACATGATGTTGTCTCACAGTAAGATCAATTACTTTTTTTTTCCGGCTCATCGGTTTTTCTTCTTCTTTTAATTCTATGTGAATTAAGTAAGTGTGTGTGATCTTTGATCAAGTTTACGTGATCATTAACTGTGATGCATCTTTTCAAATGAATTATCTATGTAGTATGAAGTGATCTAAAATTATGATGGGTAAATCGAGCTAATAATATGTTCGATAAGCATTGGCTATTTGTGTTATTAAGTGAACCAATGTAGTTTTGAGTCCAAATGTTGAACATGGACACGAAGTTATTTTGAGAAGTCTCAAATCCATTCTTCCTTGTACAGAGAAATCATATTGCTTCATATAATATTTGTTCCTTTGAACAGTGGAATATTTTGTCAACATTTTTGGCAGTAATTTCGAGGAGTTGCCTGTCGGTGGAGTATGTGTTGCTGATGTACAGTTCAAAGGCAGAGGTAGTAACATTATTTCCTCAATATGTATTGGAATTTTGTTAATTATATTTTAATAATTTTTGTCTTTGTTATGGTGTGCGAAGGACGGTCAAAAAATGTTTGGGAATCACCAAAGGGGTGCCTTATGTATTCATTCACAATACAGATGGAGGATGGCCGAGTTGTCCCATTGGTGCAATATGTGGTTAGTCTGGCGATGACTGAGGCAATTAATGATGTTTGTCGGAATAGTGTAAGAGCTAGTAGCTGAGCTTTGGTTTCTTTGAATTATGAAATCAAAATTCATGCATTACTTCTTCTTTTGCTGTTAATTGGTAGTTGGCATTTCAAACCTTCATTTTAAACATTTGCTCTTGTGTATTATAATTTTTCAGGGCATGCCACATCTCAACGTCAGAATAAAATGGCCAAATGATTTGTATTTAGATGGTGCTAAGGTGGGAGGAATTTTGTGCACATCAGTATATAAGTCAAAGAAGTTTAATATCAGTTCTGGTAAGCATTATAATTGGTTGATATTGCACAACTGTAACTGTTAATGTTCCTCCAATTTATAAAAATATTGTGCAGTGTTTCCCATTTTAATTTGGTTGCATGCCTTTCATTTTGGAGACATGTTGTGATTGATTATGCTCCACAATATTTGGAGTTGATTTACCATTATTGAAAAACATATTTCATCGAGATTTTAAAATATATTTTTGCAGGGGTTGGCTTGAATGTTAGTAATCAGAAACCAACGACATGCTTGAATTCAGTTCTGCAAAGATTGACACCATGCGCTCACCAATTGCAACTTGAAGATATCATTGCAGCTTTCTTCAACAAATTTGAGAGTTTTTATGATATTTTCATAAATCAAGGTGGTTGTCTTCCTTTTTCTCCGTTGTGACTTGTTTACTCGATTTTATTTAATCTTTACACTCGGTATTTTAAGACTGAAAAGAAGCTTTTACTTCTTTCTCCAATCAAATATTTTAGCTTTACGTAGTTTTTAGCATTCATCTGAACTATTTTAGACTCCTATGTTCTTTTTAGTTAGTTATGAACAAGCACATGGATATTTACTGTCACCAAAATTTATTCTATGATTCCTTATCAGGAAAAGATATAATTTTTCGTTTTTCGGGTATCATGCAGGCTTTCAAACTCTTGAAGAATTATACTACAAGACGTGGTTGCACAGGTGAAAATACATAGTTGTGATTCTTACCGTGTGCCACCATTGATTATTGGCACGAGGGAGAAGTGCGTCCTAGGTTTATCTCATGGTGAATTTGAAATGTATTCGTGCTTGATAGGAATACAAAAGCGCTAGCACAACACTCACTTATACGTGTGGTCGTTTTGACCTTAATTTTTTGGTCGTATAGACATTGTTTTTGACAAGTTTATTTTGAGATGCAAATAGTTAAATAGGAAATGGAACTAGCAGCCATAACATTATTCCAATCTTACTTCGAATTTGTCTCTTCCATACAGTGGACAAAGAGTCATAGTTCAGGAAAAGAACGAGAAGCGAGAATCAATATCAGAAGATGTGGTCATAATCCAGGTGATTAGATCTCTTAGCCTTTCTTTTTCCTTTCTATCCTATTCAAAATTTCCTTTGCATTTCTTTGTCCCTACAATTTTGTGTTGAAATTTTAGTCTCTCACTCAATATTTAATTTGGTGCCATCTGCATTTCTGGGGCAGAAATCATTTTACGTAGTGAAGCACTGTCGGATAAGTTTGTTTGGCAAATGATACTCTCCACGTTGCATCAGACGTGCTAAATGCTATTGTTTTTAAAAGCCTCGGTCGTTCTTAGAGTATGAATTAAATAGATTTTTATTAATTAAATTAGGCATTGGGGCCTCAAGTAAGTTATTCTATTGAATTCAGTTATTGGCCACTTCTGACGCGAATTAACTTCTCCGAAGAAAACTATATGGAGGAATAATAATCAGAAAGAGAGCACCTATTTCAGAAGGTGATGCATTTTGTGGGAGGAGCGTGAAGTACCGAGAAGAAGTTCCAATGTTGGCTTAGAGGGACTCTGAAATATAGAGCTGTTCCTGGGGACGGTTAATTGATGGCCCTAGTATGCATGTTTTTTTTTTAGAAAAGTAGGCCTCTCCCATGAGACACTAGGGCTATTTTTTTAAAAAAAATACCTGCTAATCCTGAGAGATATTATTTAGCACGAAGAACTGAGTTTTTATAAGCAACCATATCAATGCTTCAAGCAAATATAACTTCCTTGCAATATCGTGTGTATGTTCTGAATTGTAGAATGTGAAGAAAAGGTAAACTTTTTAGCACAAGTAACAGCCAATTAATTCTATACCAACTACTCATGGTGCACCAATGAGGCAATGACCAGTTTTAGATTGAGGCCACAAGTCAAGTGAATTTTTTTCATGTGGCTCTATGCCTCTGCAATCACTATATGTGTTTCAAGCGTATGAATGATTGCCAAAGCGGAGGAATCAGTCCATTCTCTATATTTTTGTGCTTGAATACAATTCTTTTTTCTACTTTTTCACACGTTCTTTTCATAATTCTGGTATGTAAAGAAAGCTATAGCAATTAAAATAATCTATTTAACTGTTGCATTTACATAATTATTTTTGACAAAAATGCACATTAGTATCTATCTGCAATAAAAGCAGCCTATTTTCCGTATACAGGGCTTAACACCTTCCGGCTACCTATTAGCTGTCACTGAAGAAGATGGTCAAACATGCGAGCTTCATCCAGATGGAAACAGGTATCATACCTTCCTGTCACCAGATATATGTACTCTATTTCTCCTCTCACATAATTTTGCGTCTTCAAATAATCGGTGGATATCTTACATCATTTGTGTGATGCATTATTCAACGAAGAGAAGAGCAAAGCCATGTAACTTCATGAATAGTATTTGAAAGTCATAAAAATAATTTATTGGAGTGAAGACTAATGCTTCTATTCAGAATTGGAGAGCATTTGTTTAGTTAATTAATATGTAGTTCTTCCTACAGTTATGAAAGCTTGAGGCAGACTAAGGCACGTGTTCGATAGCCTAGTCGCAAATCTCAAGCCGAGGCATGCACCTTGCCAAAAAAAGACAGTACTATAGTATAATGTTCTTAAATCTAATGCACGAAGAAAATTACGTCATACCATTTAATAAGTACTCTGTTAGCTATTCATGAATGCTAAACCCAATATTCCTTGGTGCTCAAGCAAACTATAGACGACTAATGAAAAATTCATTTGATTCATAATTCCTTCATTCAAGACACACTTGAAGCTAGTCTTCCTCTAGCCTTCAAACACCACTAGAGGCTTTTGCATTATAGTCAAGACGTGTTCCACTAAAGTATCGTTCGTTCGGCTTCTGCCTTTCGACAAAAGATCGTGTCTCACTAAACCTTGAGCCTGTGGACACGTTATGTGAGTTTTACTAATTAGTGTTTGTCCTATTCAATCGAATACAGAGTTGCCAATAGCTTTTATGATGTAGTTCATTGAAGGTCTCATATTGGTTACTCAGCCTCCATGACATTTCATGTTTGACATGGATCATTGTGCTTTTACTGGAAACACAACTGTCACAATATTATTCTTTCAATAAATCTATGATCAAACCAACTTATATGAAGCCATCGAACATTACACAAGCTAATTTCGTATTAAAAATGTGCCATCAAAACTAAAAATTCCAACTTATAACATGCACATATATAAAACGTGAATTCTCATACTCCACCCAACTCCTGTGTTGCTATCCAAATCATAACCTATATTGCATAGTAAAGCATTGTCCACAAACAAGATCTTGCTCCACACCTAGTTATTCAGTTCAAATTTTCCACAAAACTTGATACTCCTCTTCTTGTTAGATTGCTACATTATTTTGAAATTCTTCGAAGTCGCCCAACCCTTATCATATTTTTTCGAATCCTTTAATGTTGTCGATCAATTATCCAAGCATCATTCCAGATGATATATTTCAAGCAGCATGATCTTCAAAATGCTACATGTAGTACTTACATTTATCTCCCATGTGGTTTTTCATTCAATGTTTGTTTATATTCACTTGGACTGACTTGATATACTCCATGTGGCTACAGTTTCGATTTCTTTAAAGGACTTGTCAGAAGAAAACTGACCTGAAGAGGCTGCCTTTTGGTGAGAATGTTGTTTTCTAAAGTCTACTTTCTTACATCACATCCTAACCATCCATTGATATCCTCAAGACTTTTTCCTCAGTCTCTTCTTGTCTTCATAATTTATATTTTTAGGCATAATTAAGAAAATAGGATAATGGTTTTATCATGTACTTAGATAACAGATGCTTACAGCATACCAGATTGTAATGATTACACAATTCATGTTATAATGATTGTGTATAATTTGTGTAGTTTTTCTTATGTTTTCTTGTCTGCTGGATATTTTTTCTATGTTATGCTAAGTAGGATGGATTTCAGTCAATAAATCTTTAGCTAAATGAGAACTTTTGAATCCCTGAGCACTGTGTGATCCATATGTAAATATGTGAGATCCACATGAATCAAATGGTAAAACACGACGGAGAGAGAGTTACACTCGGTGTAGCATAGTCGGATATCACGTACTCATGTACATGCTTGATAAATCGACTGACTCGAAGGATTGAGTTGTATTTTTCAAAAATTTCGAAGTCTCTTATAATAAATAAAACAACATTTTATATATATGTGTGTGTGTGTGTGTGTGTGTGTGTGTGTATAAAAATGAAGAAAAAATTATGCGTGAAAATAAAATTCTGGTTATTGTACAAAGATTGAAGAGACTAATGTTTCGGCTCTATATTATTCTTTGCAAGAGAATATTTACATATAAACTTGTGAAGCTAAAAAAAAACTATTTCCTATATATAGACTAAAAATTTGGAGTAGAATATTAATTTTTTTTTGTCGATCAATTTCGTATGGTGATAATTATTTACGTTAAAAATTATTTCGAAAAATCTATGTTTAGTATTTTTTAAATTTATATTTTATTAAGTATTCCTCTTAATAAACAGAAAATACGTATATGAAAAATATTCAGTTTCCAATGTTATTAGAAACTTGATAAAAACATTTACAACCGAAAAATATTGAATTCACATCGATTTTTACTCCAACTAGGTAGGAATCATTACTCGTACTGAAAATCAACTTTTATTATAACTTTGAATGTATACTTTCTAATAAAAATCACNTTTATTTTTTCGTAACAACACAATCGTCTTTTGTGTGTATATATAATTGAATATGCTTTTCAATTGTAATAATTGAGAAAGTTCCCCCACATATCTTTGACAAATCGCAAGCAATGCGGCCAAGATTGCATGGGACAGGGCAAATTTAGCTTCCATACACATGAGGAATCAAACGTTTTTTTAATAATAATAAAAAGAGTAGGTCTCTTGTGATACAGTCTCACAAATTTTTATCTGTGAGACGGATCAACCCTACCGATATTCACAATAAAAAATAATATTCTTAGCCTAAAAAGTAATATTTTTTCATGGATGATCCAAATAATAGATCCATATCACAAAATACGACCCGTGAGACCGTCTCACACAAGTTTTTGCCTAGTAAAAAATCCATAATTTTACATAAAATTTTGAAACTTATAGTTTCTAATTTTTTCCAAAACAAATATGTTGAAAGCTCCCCGCTAACAAACATAAAAAGAAATTATAACTCAAAGGATCTTGAGAATAATATCCTCTTACGAGAATTATATTCATAATGTATGCAGAAAAACTTTTACACTGACGGGTCATGAAAAAATACGGTTTAATTCGAATTTCATTGTTAGGAAAAATTACATTTTTAGTCATGTAATTTTGTCGCCGTGATTTGATCCTAAATGTTATCAAATTTTAGTCTTATTCTTATATCTTCAAATTTTTATAAATTTTATTTATTTTTCATCGAGAGTATTGATGTGACACTACGATAGTTCCACATCAACGTCGCATTGATGTCGCATCAGCATCATGTCAGAAAAAATATTAAAATCACAAAAAAACAAATATAGTAGATTAAGACTAAAATTTGACCACGTAAATGACCACAATCACAAAGAGACGAATAAATATATAAAACCAAAACACAATTTATCCTTGTCAATATCTATGATGTCTCTAATGGTCAAGAAACCATGAGCCAACGATATATTAATATACTATGTGGGGTGTAATTAAAATAATACCACCAAACAAATATATTTCCTATCATAATTATTGTTTAGTATTATATTTATTTATGTATCATTATTAAATGTATCATTATTATATTTAATTTTCTTGTTATAATTATTAATGTGAACAAAATAGGAGGATATATATAATAGTAGTTGTGTAATAATAGTAATGAAAAATATCTAAATCTTCATATGACAACACCATCCTCATTTCATCAAGGCTCTTGTATCAATCAAGCAACTCGTGTACTTGGCTATCGAGGCATTAAGTTTGGGCTTTAATATGGATTATGATACAAATGCTTTGTTTAATATGGATTATGTTACAAATCCTCATTTCATCAAGGCTTTTCTATTAATCAAGCAACTCAGGATTCAACTGCTCGTTTTATTGTAAAACATGTTTTTCAGACTATTGGATTATTTCAAACCTTTTCAGTAGTTCAATTCGTTCTGTTTAGAAATCAAACCGCTGACTTTATTGTACTCTAGATACAAAACATCCTATGACAAGTAACCGGTCCAGACTATTGAACGAGTTCAAACCGTTGTTTTCCAACCACACTTCAGAAAGATCAGTATTGAGAACTCTCGAAAGGAAGGTGTATTTCGAGCCGTTCAATTGAAAGCTCAATATAGAAAGATTACACAGTATCCTGCTAACTTCCGAAATGACAAGAAACCACTCTATTCGTATATGATATGACAGCTTTATCAAAAGCATGGACGAGCATTTAATGATAAGTACGGAGTATGTCCATATTGTTGAGAAACAGTACAGATGATCGTTGAAATACTCTACTATAAATATGCAGTACATCTCATTGAAGAAGATTAACGAAACTATTTCAAAAAAATCGCTGAAATTTTCAAGAAGACGAATGTATATTTCCAAGATTTTTGAGCACACTTATGAGTTCTTCTTTTCGATTACTCGACCAAAGCACATGCGCATAAGAATATATCATATACACAAGGATTAATATGTGCTACTTCAACTAAGTCAAGCCGTTACAAAGCTGATCGTTGGATCATCATTATTTGTCGTATTGTCCGGTGAATCGAAAGTTCTTAAATATCGAGGTCTTGTAAAATGATCACTAATAATTTCAGTCTAGGTAGTGTGATAAGTACTAATTGAAGTGGATCATTACAAGACGTTGTAAAACTAAAGTCTTTTAGTGAAAACATTCATAAGTGGAAGAAAGAGTGACGTATGAGTTCTATTTCCAAACATTCATAAAAAATTTTGCGCCCTTTACTTACACAATTTCACCTTCTTGTACATTCAAACTTTCAGACGCTTCTTGTTAAATTGTCAAGTGTTGTGTTTATCACTAGTCTAACCAGACTATTTCCACACCTATTTTATAACAAGTGCTCTTTAAAAGAGTTTATTCACTTCCTCTGAACTCTAACTCAATTGTAATAAAACACATAAAATATATTTTCTAATTATTATATATATAATTTTATAAAAATATGACGATTGCACATACATAAAAAAACATTTTAATGAAGTGTGTAGCCGTATCTCCGGCCACCTCCGTCGTGCCGGTGAAAACCAAAAACAAAGAAGGCGCCGGCTTGCCCCGTTGCCTCCTCCGCCAACTCCCATATATATGTACACTCTTGAAAAAATCACTATCACATTGCTGGTTGTTTTATATATGTCAATAACATTTTAAAGTGAAACTTTATTTAAAATAATGAATTTTATTGATAAAATTTTGTTTAAAATTTTAAAATAATCTTTCTTTTTGAAATATTTCAATCTAATCTGTATTTATATTTTTTTATTGGAAATATGAAATTTGAATTCTATATTATCATTTGATATATA
>NC_133309.1:1226070-1286442 GCF_012295235.1 Primulina huaijiensis | reverse complement strand
ATTATTAACCTTAAAATAACAAAAAAATATCATATTTAGATTATTATTCAAATATATATATATAAACACGCAATGCAAGCAAAATTTCAATTTAGTAAAAAAAAAAATATCTTAAAAACTTATTAAAAATCAGAAAATTATTAAATTTTATTTTTAACTTTTAAATATTTTTTAACAAGAGTATTTATATGTATAAAAAAATCGACCAGACATGCACGTAATGTGTGCACATGGTCTAGTATTTTAATTAATTTTAAATCCCACTTTTCTAATTAGTAACTTTTTTTTATTGGAAATATGATATTTGGATTCTATATTATCATTTGTTTGATTATCATAAATTGAAATTGGTATTTGTTACAATTCCTACAAGGAATATAGTTGGGTGGCAACCAATAATGGTCTATACTTGCACATCAATTTAAGGTAGTGTTTGAATTATAGCATGATTTAATTATTTAATCATATCATTATCATTATGTATAGTTTTTTTTTAAATATAATATAGATCATTTGATTCTATTACATCAAAAAATCGAGATATTCAGACATTATTCGAACCCAACTCAATCTTATCGAGTACAGATATATAACTACTTTGAGTCGTGTTTGAGGTATTATAACTTGATACGCGAAAAATCAGGTATCCGATCCGAACAACTCGATTTCGTGCTCACCTTGATAGTGGACTATTATTATTATTATTATTAAAGGAGTATCATTTATTTATTGAATAGACAAGTAATGACTATTTGGTAAGGAGCTAATTATAGAGTAGGTCTCTTGTGAGACGGTTTCATGGATCTTTATTCGTGAGACAAGTCAACCATACTCATATTTACAATAAAAAGTAATACTTTTTGACATAAAAAGTAATATTTTTTTGTATCACAAAATCGACTCATGATAACGCCTCACAAAAATTTTTGTGTTATATATATNAATATTGTATTATTAAAATCGTTATTGTTAATATATGTGTGGAATCTATTATTATTTGATAAGAAAATAATTCTTAAAAGAGACGTATTATTGTATAATTATCTTCGGAAAATTTGCAACGATAACAAGCGTACGCGACTCTCACATCGAGAGTGAACCACTATAAATCTTGTATGTTCCGGCGTTTGTCTTTCGCCAACTTTTTATCATTTTTTGACCTTTAATGAATTTATGTAACATCAGATATTACACAGAATAAATCATGTGATTTTATTCCGAGAAATAAGAACTACTGTAATAAAAATATTTTTTTTAAAAAAAACAATTAATTCAATGATTTTGATGCATACCTAATCTCAATATAATATCATACAATTAACTTAGAATATTCGTAGCTTAATGCTTAATCAAACAATGAAGTGTAAATAATTTCACTAATAAATTTTTTTTAATACATTTTACAGAGATATAAATTACAAGTAATTTTTAATATATACCATCAAATGAATTTTCCCGTAATTTTTAAATATTTTTTTATATATAAAACGTCCGGCGAAAATCGAAATTATATGTAGCATGAGAAAATCTTCTTTCCAATATTTTTCTAAAAGGGTGTACGATAAAAAAAATCAAATATTATAATTGAAAATTTAATAATTTATCATGGAGTAGGTATCTTGTGAGACGTTCTCACGAATCTTTATCTGTGAGACGGGTCAACCTTACCGATATTCACCATAAAAAGTAATACTCTTAGCATAAAAAGTAATATATTTTCATGGATGACCAAAATAAAATATCTGTCTCACAAAATACGACACGTGAGACCGTCTCACACAAATTTTTGTCTTTATTATGAGAATTCAAATATAAGTGCAACATTTCGAATTTAAGATTTTATGAACCAAACTTTAAATATTTAGAAGGTTCGAAATTTATATTTAAAAAAAATTCTCTAAATGAATTGGTCAGTTCCGCCTGGTCTACGACTAGAGTCTTTGGTACAAAACTGCAGCTTAAAATAGTCAATAAATTAAATAAACAAAATTAAAAGATAATTATTTATTAATTAATACATTTATAGCTAGGAAATAAATATTCTTGGTTTAGGGAAATTTCGCAGTAGTTGCAGCATTTAATTCCAAATTTCCTTGCCGGGTAAACCGATGATTTTGTTAATTTTGTGTGTGTAAAATATGATGAAAGTAAGGCTTTGGTTTCAAGATGACTAGCGCGATTGATAAGATTGTATGAAATTATTGTAGCATAGGTATGTTCACTAATTACTATTGTTGGAATTATTTTGTGGGCTCACATAATTTAATTAATTGTACATAGACAAGCTATCTAATAAAGGACCCAATAAAGTGATCTAATTAATTATGGGTTTCCAAAGTATTAAATAAATTGGTATGATCCACCTTATGTGTAGAAACCCAGCCCAACTAGGTCTTCTATGATGGATTGAAGACTGCTAAGGTTATATAAGGTTATGGTCCCCAAGGCACAGAGAATATAACGCAGAATACATACGGCACATGTATTCTAGATCTCTCTCCTTCTCCCATCAAAGGCAAGAATAAGGTGGTTGATTCTATGTTGTCTTGGAAGATCCATAACTCAGACTCTCGATCTATCAA
Organism: Primulina huaijiensis; assembly: GCF_012295235.1. NCBI lineage: Eukaryota > Viridiplantae > Streptophyta > Magnoliopsida > Lamiales > Gesneriaceae > Primulina > Primulina huaijiensis. The sequence goes on along the minus strand of NC_133309.1, from coordinate 1,283,860 downwards.
TGGATTCTGGTACTTGTTTACTATTATTCATATTTTCTGATAATTCGACATGAATTCCTGGCGTGTTGTGATATATGGATTTAGTCACATGATTAATAGATTTAGTTTATTAAATCTCCAACAAGTGGTATCAGAGCCACGTTCATGTTGAATTATGAGAATTTTGTTTATTGATGGATCTAAACAAAAAAGTATGTTTTATTCTCAGATCCGAGACGATTTACTAGTCTATAAATTTTTGGGATTCAAATCTGATTTTTCTTAAAATTTTTGAATTTGGATCTGAATAAATTCATGGTCTTTGGATCTAGAATTATCGAATTTTTCATTTAAAATTCAGATTTTTTTTTTCGAATTTAAAAAAAAATCAAAATATGAAAATTCGAATTTTCGAATTTTCGAGTTGAGCCGCCGGATTTTGGGCCAATCAAACGTTTTCCGGCCACTTTCCGACGGCGACTGTTTGGGTGTTCTCTTTCCCATCTCCTTGCGCCCATATTGGTATCATCTATTGATCGGAAATCACCGTAACATGATCGAATTTTTTGACTGAATCTCGGAAACTCTGGCCGCGCGATTTTCGTTTGTTTTTTTGAATATTTGATCGATTTATGTCTGGTTTTTGGTCGGAGATGGTATGGAGGTGGTCAGCCGTGGTAAGGTGACGGCTGGTCGTGGTCGCTGCCGACTGGTTTGGCCGGAGGTGGTGGTGGCGGCGCTTTTGAAGGTTAGGGTTAGGATTTTGAATTTGGGAATTGATTTGGATTGAAATTAAGGCCTTGTTTGATTGTCCAAATTTTGAAATCCAGAATTTTGACCATTTATTAAATTTTGACTTCCGCAATTCTGATCTTTGAAATTAAATTAGACCTTTTTAAAATTTAATTGCATGAAATAAAATTAATATGGAATTATTCAGTATTTTATCGTCTTTGTTTATTTCGATAAAATATTTGTGGATGAATAATTATAAGGTACAAATATTTTATTTCTTGCATATTTGGTCTTATGCTTTATTTGACCCAATTAAAGTAAATTAAATTTTCTTGTGAAAATTTTAAGTTAAATTGATATCTTGTATCTCAAATTTGGTGTTAAATTTAAATTTCATGTTTATAAAATGATTTTGAGATATGTAGATATTGTTAAAGTTCAAAATAAATTGTGTTTCAATTTATGCGAAAAATAGTCGGCCTAAAAGAAGACTATTTTTTGGTCGAATTCCAAACACAATAGATGATTTTAAAGTGCATCTAGATCTATGCGGAAAATAATCGGCCCAAAGGAAGGTTATTTTTTGGCCAGATTATAAGCACATAATTATATGGTCTTAAAGCGTGTCAAAACTATGCAGAAATTAATCGGCCCAAACGAAGATTATTTTCTTGTCTGATTGTAGACACATTATATGATATTAAATTGTGTTAAATTTATGCGAAAAATGATCGGCCCAAAGGAAGGTCATTTTCTGGCCAAGTTTTAGCACAATATGTGGTAATAAATATGTGATAATTTTGGATTTATCCATGCATGCAATTGTCAGTCCAAAGAAAGACATATTGTTGGCCGGATTTATTATCAATATGTAATAACTATGATATTTGAGGGTACCACTTACAAATTATTATTTTTATTTAAAGACTAAATATCAATGTTGTGCTAGGTATTTTTTTATAGGCCCACCACAGCATGCTTATATTTTGTGATTTATTTAATTTAAATATATGCATGGACTATATTTTATTGTGAGTTTTTTTTTGTTTTATTTTGTTATAGCATCTTCTATATCTGCCAATTTGAACAACATTCCAGTACTTAATGGCTCAAACTTCAAGAAATGGAAAGAACATGTTATGATAGTGCTCAGCTGCATGGATTTGGACTATGCGCTAAGGGAAGATCGCCCCGCACTTTTGACCAGTTCAGGAACTGCTGATCAAAAGGATTCTTTGTAAAAGTGGGAGCGATCAAATCGCATGAGTATGATGATTACGAAACATTCCATTCCAGATACTATAAGGGGTGCAATTCCTGAAGAAAATGATGCTAAAAAGTTCCTTACTCAAATAGCAGATCGTTTCGCTGCAAACGAAAAGGTCGAGACAAGTACTATTCTGACTAAACTTGTCTCAATGCGGTACAAAGAAAAAGGGAACATAAGGGAGTACATAATGGAAATGTCAAATCTTGTGACTCGACTAAAAGCATTCAAGTTGGAATTGTCGGAAGACATAGTCGTGCATTTAGTCTTGATCTCTCTGCCTGCGCAATTTAATCAATTCAAAATAAGTTATAATACCCAGAAGGAAAAGTGGACTTTGAATGAGCTTATTGCGCAGTGCGTTCATGAGGAGGAGAGATTGAAACAAGATATGATTGAAAGTGCTCACTTGGCGTCTAACTATCAAGGTAATTGCATCAATAAGAAAAGGAAATTGAGCAATAAGGAAGGAAACTCTGGGACTTCACAGCATATGGAGCAACAGAAACAAGATAAAGTGATCACTTGTTTCTTTTGCAAAAGGACTGATGGGAATGTGAAGAAGGATTGTCCCAAATACGTCAATTGGCGTGCAAAGAAAGGGTTGCCTAAGGAGCCGATTGCCAACTGATGGTGAAAGATACATCTTATAGAAAATGACAATAAAATTGTTGGTGTTTTAAAAGCTTTATTTAGGAACTGAGATTTTTCATTTTCTGCTATTTGAATTTGAAAAAACAAACGAAATTTGATTTTAGTTTCATGTTTGGACGAATCAAGTTTTTTCTTTATCCATGTGGTATTTTCAATTTTTCGAAATTCAAATATGTTTGGTATGAGTTCCTTGATTGATAAGCTTGATAAATTGAACATCAATATTTTAAATGACATTGACATTATGCATGCATGAAATTTTGAAATTAAATGCAAATTAATTTCGTATGTTGACTTTAGTGGGAGTGAGTAAATTGGAAAGTCAACATTGAGAAGAATATATTGATGTTTATGTCCACATATGTGGTGATATAAATTTTATCATGTGGTAATCTCATTCGGTTTTATAGAGAACATTTTTAGATATTGTGAACATCATTGGAATGTTGGGCAGATATTTAAGAAACCCGACACTGGATCATTAATCGGGTTATGCGGTACATGAAGTGAACTAAGGATTTTATGCTCACACATCGGAAATCTGACATTTGGAAATAGTTGGATATTTGGACTCCGAATAAAGTTGCGAAATTTTATCACCGATAATGATCATTGGTATAAGAAACCATTTAGGATCAATGGTGATAATAAAACCGATATATTATATTTAAAGAACAACTGAAACTTGTCAAAGTCAAAAGATATTGACATGAAGTTTCTAGTTGGAAGGAAATAATTCAGAGTGGTTGTGTGTCAATTGAGCATGTTATTGCACTCTATATTGCGGATGCGTTTGTCATGGGTTGGCCACCCAAGATTTTTGGGCATGTGACACACATTAGTGTTGTCCATATAGTTAATATGCATGTACAGTGGGAGTTTGTATTCGGTTTAAGCGTTGACTCATTTTACATGATTTAAGTTTCTGTACAGATTAAGGTTTATTTGAATTACTCTGAAATAAAGTGATTACTTTCATTGCGGTTTAGCATTTGGTTGAAAGTCTGTTGTTAGACTCTTTGAGTCATTAGGAGGACGAGTTGGAAATGCGGGTTTTATTCTGGGATCACATTTATGTATTTCCATGCTACACATCCATACTTGATCTATGTTATTGATTATGCTAATATTGTGATCATTGATGGGTCTAGTGATTTTAAATGTAGCGATGACTGCTTTAGTTCAATATTGGTATAATTGATAGACCAGATTGTTAAGGAATATTTTCGTTTAGATAGCAATAGCTCAATCCAGTTTTTGCATGTACAATATCCGGATAACTTATGTGGCCCAAGTGGGAGATTGTTGGAATTATTTTGTGAGCTCACATAATTTAATTAATTGTACATGGACAAGCTATCTAATAAAGGACCCAATAAAGTGATCTAATTAATTATGGGTTTCCAAAGTATTAAATAAATTGGTATGATCCACCTTATGTGTAGAAACCCAGCCCAATTAGGTCTTCTATGATGGGTTGAAGACTGCTAAGGTTATATAAGATTATGGTCCCCAAGGCACAGAGAATATAACGCAGAATACATACGGCACACGTATTCTAGATCTCTCTCCTTCTCCCATCAAAGGCAAGAATAAGGTGGTCGATTCTATGTTGTCTTGGAAGATCCATAACTCTGACTCTCGATCTATCAATGGATTCTGGTACGTGTTTACTGTTATTCATATTTTCTGATAATTCGACATGAATTCCTGGCGTGTTGTGATATATGGATTTAGTCACATGATTAGTAGATGTAGTTAATTAACTCTCCAACAACTATAAGAAAACGCGGTTGTTATCTCTTACTGTATCTTAAAAGAAGGGGGTCTATAAAAACTTATAGTGTGTGAAATGTCGGCAGTCAAAGAAAGTGGCCATATTAATTAGTGGTTGAGGGACAACACGTTTTTGGCAAATTTGAATGGCAGACTTTGAAAAATGAATTCAGACGGAAATATGAATACGCGTTTTTTAACCCGTATTCACACGGTCAAGGGGCTCTATAAATAGAGCTCCCCCCTTCATTCTGAAAGCATCCCTTCTTCGAGTTTTCTCTCATCTTATAACATTCCATAATATTTGTGAGGTGTTTGTTCTCCTGTATTAAGAGAGTGTGTGTTCTCTTTGGAAACACAGTGAGTGAGTTGTACACCACAAAATATTATAGTGAAAATTCTTTTCATCTTGCCCGTGGTTTTTACCCTAATAATTTTTAGGGGTTTTCCACGTAATCTCGGTGTCCAGTTTATTCTTTATTTTCGGGTTTTATTATCTCAAATTACCGCAAGTGGGACCAACAAGTGGTATCAGAGTCTTGGTTTAAAATTTCTTAAAAATTCTGAGTATGCTCTGTGGTTGCAGCCTAGACTGGTCTTCCACATCAGAAAAGATTTTTTGAGATTTTTTATTTAAGGCGAGATGATTTTGTCCAGTCTACTAAATTGCTGTAGACATAATGGCGGGCAGGTACGAGATAGCAAAGTTCAACGGAAGCAATTTTATGCTGTGGAAAATAAAGATACAAGCAGTTTTAAGAAAGGAAAATTGCTTGGCGGCTATTGGAGATAGACCGGTGGAGATCACAGATGATGGAAAGTGGAATGAGATGAATGACAACGCTGTTGCCAATCTACACTTGGCTATAACAGACGACGTTTTATCAAGTATCTCTGAGATAAAAACAGCCAAAGTTATCTGGGATACTCTGAAAAAGATGTACGAGGTCAAGTCGCTACACAACATGATTTTCCTAAAGAGAAGACTTTATAATCTTCGGATGGCGGAATCCTCATCGATGACTGACCATATCAACACACTAAATACTCTATTTGCCCAACTCACTTCCATGGGGCATAAAATACGGGAAAATGAACGTGCGGAGCTTCTACTTCAAAGTCTACCAGATTCATATGATCAACTTATCATCAACATTACCAACAATATTCTTATGGGCTTTCTAATATTCGATGATGTCTTAATTGCGGTTCTAGGTGAAGAAAGCCGGCGCAAGAATAAGGAAGATAGGTTGGTAACATCGAAGCAGGCGGAGGCTTTACCGATGATAAGAGGAAGATTTATGGAACGTGACTCCAGTGGGAGCCAAAGACAAGGTAGATCAAAGTCGAAAAGTAAGAAGAAAAATATTTACTGCTTTAAATGTGGCAGTAAAGGGCACTTCAAGAAAGAGTGTACGAGTATCGAGAAGAGTTCTCAAGGAAATGTGGCCAGTACTTCAGGCAGTGGTGAAATTTTATTCAGCGAAGCAGCAACTGTTGCAGAAGGCAGACAAAAATTTTGTGACACATGGATTATGGATTCAAGAGCGACGTGGCACATGACGTCTCGGAGAGAATGGTTTGATCATTATGAACCAGTTTCAGGAGGATCTGTATTCATGGGAAATGATCATGCCTTGGAAATCGCTGGGGTCGGTACTATCAAAATTAAAATGTTTGATGGCACCATTCGCACCATACAGGAGGTACGACATGTGAAAGGACTGACGAAAAATCTTTTGTCCTTGGGGCAATTGGATGATCGGGTGCAAAACTCGTATCGAGAATGAGATCATGAAAATTGTGAAAGGCGCGCTTGTGGTTATGAAGACGGAAAAGGTTGCTGCAAATCTGTATGTACTTTTGGGAGAAACACACAAAGAGGCAGAACTAATTGTTGCATCAATTGGTTCAGGAGAAGAATTAACAGTGTTATGACATAGAAAGCTCGGGTATATGTCAGAACGGGGGTTGAAAATTCTCTCAGAACGGAAGCTGCTGCCGGGACTTACAAAAGTGTCACTACCCTTTTGTGAGCACTGTGTTACCAGTAAAAAACACAGATTAAAGTTTGGCACTTCTACTGTCTGGAGCAAAAGCATATTGGAGCTGATTCATTCGGATGTTTGGCAAGCACCGGTTATATCCCTAGGAGGAGCGGGATACTTTGTCTCGTTCATTGATGATTTCTCTAGGAGATGTTGGGTGTATCCAATCAAGAAGAAATCAGATGTTTTCCAGATCTTCAAAGATTTCAAAGCGCGGGTTGAACTTGATTCTGAGAAGAAAATCAAGTGTCTGAGGACTGACAATGGAGGAGAATATACCAGTGACGAATTTGATGCATATTGTCAACATGAGTGCATCAAAAGACAGTTCACAATGGCTTACACACCTCAATAGAATGGAGTGGCGGAGCGGATGAACAGGACCTTGTTAGATAGAACAAGAGCTATGTTGAGGACTGCGGGTCTAGACAAGTCATTTTGGGCGGAAGCAGTCAAAACCGCTTGCTATATTATCAATCGTTCTCCTTCAGTGGCGATTGATCTGAAGACTCCGATGGAGATGTGGACTGGAAAGCCGACAGATTATTCTCATTTGCATACATTTGGAAGTCCTGTGTACGTTCTGTACAATGAGCAAAAAAGATCGAAGCTGGATTCGAAATCCAGAAAATGTATCTTCTTGGGTTATGATGATGGAGTAAAGGGGTTTCACTTGTGGGATCCTACTGTTCACAAGCTTGTCATTAGCAAGGATGTTATCTTCGAAGAAGATAAAGTAAAAGGAGACAAAGGCACACCGAATTCAGAAACTACTATATTTCAGGTGGAAAATAAGACGGACGAAGGTCAAGTTTCTTGTGAAGCAGTACCAGAGCACGAAGAACAAGAACAAGTTGAGTCTGAAGTTTCCAATGTCCTCAGTCAACTCGAGACAGAAGACCACCAGGTTGGCTTTCAGATTATGTCACTGAAAGCAATATTGCATATTGTCTATTATCAGAGGATGGTGAGCCATCGAGTTTCCACGAGGCTACTCAAAGCTCGGATGTATCCTTATGGATGATAGCAATGCAAGAAGAGTTGGAGGCATTAGACAAGAATAAAACTTTGGATCTTGTTACACTACCACGAGGAATGAAAGCCATTGGAAACAGATGGGTCTATAAGATCAAGAGTGAAGGCAATAACCAAGTGGAGCGGTATCGTGCTAGATTGGTAGTAAAAGGGTATGCTCAGAAAGAAGACATTGACTTCAATGAGATATTTTCTCCTGTGGTTCGGCTTACAACAGTCAGAGTAGTGTTGGCATTGTGTGCGGTGTTTGACCTACATCTAGAACAGCTAGATGTGAAAACGGCGTTTTTTCATGGAGATCTTGAATAAGAAATCTATATGCTCCCGCCAGAAGGTTTTGCGGAAAAAGGAAAAGAGAACTTGGTTTGTAGGTTGAACAAATCTCTGTACGGTCTCAAACAGGCGCCAAGGTGTTGGTACAAGAGATTTGATTCCTATATCATGAGCTTTGGATACAACAGACTGAGTGCAGACCCTTGTACATATTTCAAGAGGTCTGGTGATGATTATATTATTTTGCTGTTGTATGTGGACGACATGTTGGTAGCAGGCCCCAACAAAGATCAGATCCAAGGATTGAAGGCACAGTTGGCTAGGGAATTTGATATGAAGGATTTGGGACCAGCAAACAAGATTCTAGGGATGCAAGTTCACCGAGACAAAAGTAACAGAAAGATTTGGCTTTCTCAGAAAAATTATTTGAAGAAAGTCTTGCAACGCTTCAACATGCAAGATAGTAAGCCAATTTCGACCCCTCTTCCTGTTAACTTCAAGTTATCCTCTGAGATGTGTCCTAGCAGTGAAGCAGAGAGGATGGAGATGTCTCGAGTACCATATGCATCAGCAGTGGGAAGTTTGATGTTCGCCATGATCTGTACAAGACCAGACATTGCTCAAGCAGTGGGAGCAGTTAGTCGGTATATGGCGAATCCTGGACGAGAGCATTGGAGCACTGTTAAGAGGATCCTTAGATACATTAAGGGTACCTCGAATGCTGCATTATGTTATGGAAGATCGGATTTTACACTCTGGGGCTATGTCGATTCAGATTATGCATGTGATCCTAATAAGAGGAAATCTACTATTGGTTATGTGTTTACACTTGCAGGAGGAGCAGTAAGCTGGGTTTCAAAACTGCAGACAGTTGTGGCATTATCTACAACAGAGGCAGAATACATGGCAGTTACTCAAGGTTGCAAGGCGACAATAGGGATTAAAATGTTATTGGAGGAGATCGGACACAAACAAGAGAATGTTCTTTTGTTTTGTGACAGTCAAAGTGCCTTGCACATCGCAAGGAATCCAGCCTTTCATTCTAGGACGAAACACATTGGAGTAGAATTTCACTTTGTGCGGGAAGTAGTAGAAGAAGGAAGCGTGGATATGCAGAAGATCCATACGAAGGACAACATAGCTGATTTTCTGACCAAGCCAGTGAATACTGATAAGTTTGAGTGGTGTAGATCCTCAAGTGGTCTAGCGGAAACGTAAGCAGCAGGGAATGGCTAGATTGAAAGGATGTGTGGAGATGTGTTTGATTCTCAATCAAATCTCCAAGTGGGAGAAATGTCGGCAGTCAAAGAAAGTGGCCATATTAATTAGTGGTTGGAGAGAAGTAGAAACTGACAGCAATCCCAGATCCTCTTACAACTGTTGTTCGTCCCACAGTACTACCTCCAGCACGCTCAAAAGCTGTAATTATAGAGAAGCTGTGGACACAACTGGTTCAGCACTGGACTTGCCTCACGCCCTAACTGATCCTAAGGGAAAGACAAAGATGATTGAGGAACCAAGACCCAGCAATGCCATTCAGTCACAAATTGATCTTATTATGCAAGCTATCAATGAGCATGATGAATTGAAGTTGGAACACTAAGATGAATGGGTAGACTTCCGGACAGTTACCCTTGCCAAGAAGCTGAAGAAGAAGAAAGTTTTGGAGAAGTTCATCTCCTTGGAATCATGTGTCATGAAGGATGTCAAAGCCACTACAGTCGCCCAAGCCATGGAAAAAAGATCATATTTCTTTGATCTTATGCAAATCAAAAGGTTGGCTGTGGTGACAGCTGAACTCAAGGCCAACTATGATCCAGCAGTCCTACTGCTTATGAAGACAGAGCAGTTTTTCAACAATTGGACTCTGATCTCACAAGAACAACTCAACAACCAGATTGATTTTGTTCATACCAGTCTATCTAAGAAGATTGACATAATGCAGAATTAGTTGGCTAGTGTATCTACTCAAGTTAGTTCAGCATTCCTCCTCTTTATAAAAGTTGCGGGTGTTTACAAAAAAGGAGAAGAACAAAAGACAGAGGCAGTAGTAGCAAGAAAAGAACTGAACAAGACAAGTCAACTGATAAAGGACCAGTTGAGAAGAAGTCAAAGAAATAATTTCTAGGTGTCCTAAATCAGTTGATTAGTGTGGAGCCTTATTTTTTTTAGTTGAAATGATTGTACGAACCTATATTTACCTCTTTCAAAATCAATAAAAATTGTTATTGTTGAATATGTACGAATCCGTACATTATTTTATCTTCAATAAGTTTTATTTTGTATCATCAGTTCAAGAAATCTAATTTTTTCAAACACCGAAAAAGAGAAAATTGTTGGAATATTATAGATTTCAGAGTTTGACAAATTAATCCACAAGGAAACTGAAGAATCTAACTGATCGAACAGACGCACAATCGTAAGTGAAGACTTTGTTTTGAAGTGAACCGAAAAACATTATCAACTGAAGTTTTTGTAACTGATAGGACATTAATTACAACTGATAATGTCCAGCTGAACTGATCGACTGATCAGTTGACTTCTAATCAGTTGGCCATGTCATTAGTTAAAAGATCAGCAGAAAGACTGACAGGTCATACCAAAGCAGAACGGTTGTATCATAACAGAACAGTCTGAATATCTCATACTACTGTCAGATAAAGCTACTACACGACGATTCAACGGATATTAGTCATTAAATGGTCATTAAATGCATGCAATTTGATCGTGGAGATCAAAGACTATATATAACTGATCGAATCAGTTGAAGAAGTCCAGTGACTGAAATAAGCGAACAATCAAACTACAACAATCAATTGCGATAGAATTCACGAGCATATTATCAAGTTTACAAATCGCATATTTAAGCTATACAATTATTGTACTTATCAGTAGCATTCAGGCTACCAGTTAGAACATCTTTCATAATGTAACACCATATATCAAGCATAAGAAGAGTCCTTGCATCGCGAAGAAAGAGTTTAGAATACTCTAGAGAGTTGAAGAAATAAAACGGGGAAGCTATATGGCTTATTTATAGGCCAACTAGGTTGGCGGGGTGCCCAAGAATTTTATAAATTTTCTTAAGCAGACGAACAAAAGCCTCAGGTCTTCATGGACACCATGATTAGTGGTGTAGCTAGCTAATGAGTGCCCGTTAAGTGACTAAAGATGGATCATGCGTTTGGAATGCCTTGGACGCTTGAGCGTTGCTTATGGCTGTCATGCAATGCCTCTGGAGCCCAAAAGGCATCACTTTCCTCGTTTTTGTCCACAATGACCCGGACACCTAAGATGCTACCCTAGGCATTGCCTTGCTTTGTTATGGGTTTCTCGACCTTTGGTGCTATGCCTCGCTTGGGGTTTGCTTCAGTTGTTCATAATTATATGAACATTTGAATTGAAAACAAAAAATTTCTAATAGATCTCACATTCTTTATTATTACATATGAACATCTTGTATAAAAATACATAAAGAATGACATTCTTACCGTAGAATTACCCTTTGTATGTGTGTCCTAGGTGTTAGGGCAGTGACCGACGATTTCAATTGGGAATAAATCTAGCAAACAGACTATGTCAAGTTATAGTAAATGGATGATGAGTCCAAGTATCGATCCCATAAAGACTAATATTTAATTATTATAATTTTTATCACTTAACATAATATAGACAAAATAAATAAAAAGATGATATATAAATTATTAATCTAAACTATTAAATAAAATAATTGCAACTAAAAACGACGGATTCAAAGATCAATGAGGGATTCAACTTCAAATAAAGAATTAAAATACACAACGGTACCAAACTCTACTATGTTAACACATGTAAAAATTCAATTAATTATTTAATTCTTGACAATCACGGTGATATCTCTAATTTATTTATTAAACAATTAATTAGATCTAAATACATTAAATCTTTGTGGAATTTCATTTTCACCTAAAATCACACACTGAAATCGAATACTGTTTCTAATCAATTTAATCATGTGTCGATGACGTCTTTGTTGCTATATTTAATCAATCATCTTCTGATTCGTGATTAATCAACAAACATATAAATAGTTGATCAGACTATTAACAAGAAATATTAAACCAACATCAATCAATAATTGAAATCGAGAAAATTAATATATTGAAAATAAATCAAATATCAAACAAAGTATTGTTTGGTTCTATCGTGGTCTACTGGTCTTAATCTAAAAAAATTTATTCCATAAAATTAAAATAAAGCAAAGACACAAGGTTTGAATTCGTAAGAATAAAATCTAGGAATGAATAAGAAATCTCAGTGTGGTTGGAGTGATTCTCCCTTTGAAGTTGTCTTCATCCTCTATTTCAAACCATAGCAGCTTCCGTCTTCCTCCAGCTGCTATCTGCGTAAAGTCTTTTCTGTTTGTTTTCTTCCCTTCACTTCTCTGCATCTCTCTTCATTTTTCATGTGTAGTTTTCTACCTCTTCTCCGCTTCTTTTCTAGTCTTCTATCCATTTTTCATGCTTCTTTCACGTCTCTTTTTATCTCCACTTCATGAGATTAATCCTCCAAATCTTTGAAGCTCATGTAAAGTTCAAAAATTGTAGATAAGATTGTATATATTTTATTTTTAAAATGCGATGCTTCTTCTTTATCAAGATCTGCACATATTTTTTTCCAAAATTTAATATTCTCCAAGTAATAGAATATAAGAATATTTATTTCCTTTATGTTGATATTTTGTTGCATTTGAAGTTCTTGTAGAACCACCTTATCTCCAAAATTATGTTTTTTTTATCTCTTGTTCAAATCTATGAATATTATAAAATTAATTCAGATAAGCACATAATTTGAGATAATAATTTCAGATAAACACAAATATTATCTCTAAAATCTCTATAATATTTGAGCTTATCAACAACCCTTGCCTCGTTTCTACCCTTCAAAATATCAATGTTTATGATGGAACGAGCTCCATGGAGAGAAAAACAAACTTCAAATTCAAAATCTTTTGATATTAAATATTCAAATGATATATAACAATTGTTGGGTAAGCGGTATTTTGTTTTAAAATACATATTTCTTTTATTAAATCTAATTATATTTATATGTATATTTATAGGGATATATTTATGGTTTTCGAAAACGAGAGTATTCTTTCTCTGTTTGTTGCGTGACGATCATATCATTCATATATTCATCTTATTTTCAACCGAAAACGAGAATGAATTCGAATAGAAAGGGCATATTGAATTATGCGGATGGTAGATGAAGAACTAAAAACTAGGCAAAAACTTGTGTGAGACCGTCTCACAGATCGTTAGGATTGACCCGTCTCACAGATAAAGATTTGTGAGATCGTCTCTTGTGAATATCGTTAGGATTGACCCGTCTCACAGATAAAGATTTGTGAGACCGTCTCACAAGAAACCCACTCCTAAAACTGTGGTTTCTCAATATTTATTGCTTATATTTGGTTACTTTGTCATATGTAATTTAAAGAGAAAATCTTTGTGGTTCCAAGGTTGAAAATTTGGATTGAAGTTCCTCTCCACGACCACGAGTATTCAAAAACAATCCCCCGCAACTTCCAAATCCTCACTGTCTCACCGGAAATTTCTCCCTACATCTATTTCCGTGTCCTCTTCAAACTTCTCCCCTTGATTTCGTTACCTTTCCTTTATCCAATTCACACGCCAACACCTGTAACTACATCTTTTCTCTTTTTTTTTGGGTTTTCGGTTCCTTATAAATTCTCCGAATCTTGAAGAAAATCCGCTAAATCCCATAAAAATCCGACCCAGTTATGCTAATCTTTCGATTATGCATTCATTCTGTTGTGTTTCGTCGATAGCACTGACCAATTCCAACATGCAAGCCTCTTCCTCTGTACCGCAGCCGCCCTTCGATCCGCAGACAAGAAGTCAACAGAATCCCGCGATCTCGCGGGCCTCATCGGCGCGGGATTCTGGGATGGATCGGAGTTTGGTCGGTGCTTTGAATAACAACAGCAATATGATCCACAACCACAGCCGGGAAGTGAAGATTAACGATATAGTGGGTAATGGGATATCTGGAGTTTTGTACAAATGGGTTAATTATGGTAAAGGGTGGAGGCCTCGGTGGTTTGTTTTGCAAGATGGGGTTTTGAGTTATTATAAGATCCATGGACCTGATAAAATTGTTGTTAATCAAGACACCGAGAAGGGATCGAGAGTGATTGGAGAAGAGTCGATGAAAAGGATTTCTAGGCAGCATCATATTCACCTTCACCACCATCACAGGAATGGGAATAGTGGGTCTCCCTCGAAAAGTCGGAAGCCTGTCGGTGAAGTCCATTTGAAGGTTTCGTTTCTCAATTTTTTCAAGTTAATTGTATTGCGCGGGATGTGTGTTATTCGTATGTTTGTGGTATTTTATGTTAATTCATTAAAATTGATTGAGTATGATTGTTTGGATAAAGATTAGGCCTGTGAAATTTAACTTCTGTTGGCGGATAATGAGTTATCTGGATATTCTTTAGTTTCTAGGCGGAGAATTTTGATGAAAAATTGTTGATTTTGCTAATCTTCAGGTATTAAAAATAAGGGGAATGGGAATCATTTTTCTTGTTTTTGGTAATTATCATCTTTTAAATCTTTTGATCGATAAAGTTGTTTCATATAGAGAGGTTTGCATATGTTTTCTTCGATTATATCACTCGTTCTCATCAGTCATAACTCATAACATTCTTGACAATCTCTTTAACTGTTCTCTGAGTTTTAATGCCTTGTATGTTATTGGTTTATGCATGCATTGAGCATACTTGTATTTGAAGTTACAAATGCTTGGTCTTTTACAAGTAAATAGTTTCTCCGTAGGTATCGTCTATTCGCGAGAGCAGATCAGATGATAAGAGATTTTCCATTTTTACGGGGACAAAGAGGCTTCATCTAAGATCTGAGAGCAGAGAGGATCGAACGGCATGGATGGAAGCACTGCAAGCTGTAAAGGACATGTTCCCTAGGATATCCAACAGCGAGTTAATGGCTCCCATGGAAGATATTGTTGTGTCTACCGAGAAATTGAGGCAGAGATTGTTGGAAGAAGGCTTGAGTGAGGCTGCCATTCAGGACAGCGAACAGATCATGAGGAATGAGTTTGCATCAATGCAGAACCAATTGATGTTGTTTAAGCAGAAGCATTGGCTCCTCATGGACACACTGCGACATTTAGAGGTACATGTTATGATTAACAGAAAACGTCCTACCGGTCGAATTCAGAATTCTTCTTCAGTTTCTTCTCCAAAGAATTATCCACATTAAAGTGCTTTCAGATTTCCTTAGGTTTATAGCTTGGTGGCTCGGACTTGTGAGGAGTTTGTTTCATTTTCCCAACTCTGCAGAATGGCTGTAATTCAGTGATTTATTATTCTTATATTATTTTGTATAGGGTCACGGTCTGAAATTGGTTGCTTTACGTATTTCTTTAGTAGAGATTGCTTGATCTGAAATTAGTTGTTGGATATTTTGTATCATTTGGTTAGTAAATTTCTGTTTGATTAATTTGATGATTAACAATGTATGTCCTTCGTTTTCTTTTGGCAGCAAATGGGAAGTTTTAATCTTCTCATGAGGTGGTTATTTGTTGATCGGTTGCTACTTTAAATATTTGCCAGTTTTTCAGTGTGGAAGTGGAAGACAGATGGGATATGGGGATTTTGTGTGCGAGATAGATTTACAATTCTAGGGTGATTCATGCAGCTCATTAAACCATGCAGGCAATAGGGAATTTCTGTGTTTTTTCTCACCTGTTTTGTTCTAGAATGAGTTATCCGAACATATAACGAGATTACCTCTCTAAGTTAGAAATATCTGGGAGACTAGTATTACTTTGTCTTTAGAACTATTAGATTTTTGTGATTACATTTCAAGGTTTAGACTACTGATATTCTGGATCGGACCATGTAATCCTTCAAAATTGAAGTGCTTTTTGGTTGTTAGCACATATTCTTTTTTGGAAGGAAGTAACTGATTCTTAGGCTCTAGTTTACAGGTTGTCATTTTCTTCACTAACAAGCCCCTCCCCTACTGTTGTTGGTACTTCGTAGTTGTAAGCATTCATAACTCTGTTGCGACTTGCAAGAGAACGCTTGTCTGATGCCTTTTTCGGTTGTACTTCTCACAATGCGTATGATGAAATCTCATCCTTCTCTCTATCTTTTATCTTCTTTTGTTCACGTTATTTCTTTTGTCTTGAGAAAATACTAATTTTTATAGTCAAAAGAATCCCATTCTATTAAATTTAAGCCTAACGGCTAACCCATTGCGCATGGTTTCTTCGTTCTGTAGTGATGACTGTTACGGGCTTAAATATATTGGCATACACTATCATTTCAATTGTAAAGAATATCATAGAAGCAATGTCTTGGGAAAGGGGTAAGGTCTTGGAAGAGAGCATGAAAGTAATATAAGGGGGAAGTTTGTCGGAGCGAAAAATATTCTGGTTTATTTATTTCTGTTAGCTTATCTAGGGCAAGGAAATTTAGTGTTTCCTTGAGAGAGAGCCAGCATGGGGAAATCTTTGTCTTCTTCCTTGTTTAGTGTTCGTTGGAATCATTAGGAACTGTACTTTGTTCAGAATTCAACGACAACATGTTTCATATTTTTGTGCTCTTTTGTGTTGTGGTTGCATCTACAACTAAAAGGTTATCGATGGTCGTTCGCATTTTTTTTGTATCGGTGCAAACCCCTTTTTTTATTAACTTGTGGAAAAACAAACATAAAGTTATTGCTTTTGGGGGATTTTGATTGTTCTTACTAATGTGCTTTGACATTGCCGTGAATAGTTTCTGTGTTGTCCAGGACACCTTGTCGAATCCCCATCCCTGTGTGTGGAACCTCCTCTATCCTACTGTGTCATATGCTAACACCATGCGAGAGTTCTGATGTGTTTGTAAGTTGAAACGAGCATTAATACAATTATAGTAGCATCCACTTGCATGCAGCAGTGGCTTCAGTTCATCTTCCGGAGTTGGGGTAGTTACAAACTGTTAGAACTCTGACTGTTCGATTTATGAAGTATTGTCGGTTATTCAATCTGCATATCTTCATAGAATAAATATTGAAGCGCATTGTCTAGAACTTTAACTAACTTGGAAGTTGGTATACGGACGAGCTGTTACACTTACCACTTTTACATTTAGCTTCAAGAGTTCATGCTCTTGCTAATACGTGGAGAAGAATCCGTTCCTCAACTCAATTAAAGAAAATTTGGTGATTCAGATAATAATTCTTTATAATTGGATGTAATTGAAAGTTGGGTTTCATCAAACTTTGGCCTTTTCTTTTAACAAAAAGAATTCTTCGGAGATTTGATGCGTGCTTATTATGTCGTGGTGCTAAATTGAAGATAAAGAAATTGAATATTTTCTTCTTGATGTTTTTAGCAAAAACTGAGGCTGATTCTTTTACTGTTGGACACCACAGAACTGTGTTTCCGTACAATTGTTTTATGTTATCCTACTCACTTTTTTATGAACTATTTATTTATTTGTACATTTTTTGCTAGTTTCTTGTCTTGACTTTTATTTTAGCGCTTTTTTATCTTTGAAGATTTTCATTACTTTATTCACTCATTGTAGTCATATTTAATGTAGTTATTTTTTTAGTAAATACTCCATTAGTTATAAGCAATTTTTATATCAAGAGTGTGTCTCGAGTTCCTACTCATATTGTTACAGGTTAATATTTTGAATTCAGTCTTGTAATAAATTTGTGATCTTTTGTTTGTGTTCTTTTACTCATCACTTTCTTTACTTGTTTATTTAAAATACTGTTTCTTTGTTGTGAAGACAGAGAAGGTCGATCTGGAGAATACAGTAGTTGATGAGAGCCAAAGACAATTGAAAGAAGTTGGATCATCCAATAGATCAAGACAGGACAAGTACAGTGGTATGCTTCGACAGCCTGGTTTTCTTTTTAATATTTTCGCTTGCATGGTTAAGTAGTCCACCTTGACGTGATTGATTCATGTTTGTGTTTTTGGAATTGAAGTCAAGCTCAAGTGTTGCATTCAAGTTTGCTATTGGCCTATTTCAATGCTGGTTTATCTATTCATAGATAGTAATTTGCGATTGGTAAATTATTGCTGATGCATGTTTTATCCGTAGAATCGTGAACTATTTGGTTGTTTCCACTTATTTATATCAATCTTTTAAACTTTAAACAGAAAGTGCAAGTGAATCGGAAGATGAAAGAGTAGATGCAGCAGAGGAAGATACCGATGAAGAAGACAATACATTCTTTGACACCAAAGATTTTCTTTCGTCTAGCTCTTTCAAAAGCAGTGGTTCTGACTTTAGGACATCGTCACTTTCATCTGATGACAATGCGCTTTACGATTTTGAAGATGAGGATAATATTGATCCTGCAATTAAATCTACTGGAACTAACTTTTCTTATGTCAAGCGTCGGAAGAAATTGCCAGATCCTGTTGAGAAAGAGAAAGGAGTTAGTTTATGGTCGATGATAAAAGATAACATAGGGAAGGACCTTACCAAAGTGTGTCTTCCGGTCTACTTCAATGAACCTCTCTCTTCCTTGCAGAAATGTTTTGAAGATTTGGAGTATTCGTATCTTCTGGATCGGGCTTATGAATGGGGGAGAAAGGTTGGTTGTGGGCAAGTGTGTTATTTATTTCAATTTCTGTTATGATGTTAATTAAATTTATGTATAGGTAAACTGTAGTTTTCAAAGAAAAAATAAAGAAAGAACTTCGACATTGTTTTCGGGTAGATTATTAATGAGAATCATTTGCTATTATTGTGTTGCAAAGTTGGAGTCTAAGCTTACTAAGGAAGTCCAATGAGAATGCTCTTTCACACCTATAATTTTTCCGTTATTATATTCTAATCTGTGATTTACTTTTATTTGATAGGGCAACAGTCTTATGAGGATTCTAAATGTAGCAGCATTTGCAGTATCTGGATATGCTTCAACTGATGGGAGAAATTGTAAACCATTCAATCCATTGTTAGGAGAGACATATGAAGCTGATTATCCAGACAAAGGCCTCCGTTTTTTCTCGGAGAAGGTTTTATTATCATTACCTGGAACAAACTCTTGTCCATTTCTTATCGTTTTCAAAGCTATATTGGCATTTTAGAGACGTGCTATCCTGTAAATTTTCCGATGCTTTTGTGTCTAGAATAGTTTGAAAAGAATATTAGTTTGGGAGAAGGTTGGAATGAAGATGGATTTCTTGATTTTACGACCCAAATGCAATCTATTCATTTTCCACATATTAGTTGCATTATAGTAATTACATTTTGTTTTGATTCGTATAAAATGTTTAGTTTTTAAGCTACACTTTCTGTTTTTCAACAAGTGCGTCAAATGCTGAATGTTTATTTAGAACTGTGGGCAGTGTTGTCCTATTGATCTGGTCTCAAAGTTCCAAGGAATAATGGAAAACAAGAACTAGGGACTGGTGAGAGTTGGGATGGGGAAGATTTCATTTTATCATGTGTTGTGGTAAATAATCTTTTTTTTTATGGGAAATAATTCTTTTCATTTAAATATTCAATGATCCTTGTCATTCAAATATGAAATGGTTGGTCTGAGTTGCCTGTTCGAGTTCCAAAGTCATGACTGGTGGCAGAATAATAAGTATGCAGAAATCAGTAACAACTCCCGGTCTGTTGATTGCCTTAAATTATAAATTTTGCTCTTTTCGAAATTTTTTTTCATTTCTCATGACCAAAAAGAGTGCTGATGCTGTTTTATTTGGATCAGGTGAGTCACCATCCTATGATTGTAGCATGTCATTGCGATGGTACAGGCTGGAGGTTTTATGGCGATAGCAATCTGAAAAGCAAATTTTGGGGTCGCTCCATTCAACTTGATCCAGTTGGTATTTTAACTTTAGAATTTGACGATGGAGAAATCTTCCAGTGGAGCAAGGTATTGTTTGCAAAATATTTTATTGCTCTTTTTTTTTATGTCCTTCAACAATAAAGGTCTTGTAATGACAGGTAACGACATCTATTTACAACCTCATATTGGGCAAATTGTATTGTGATCATTATGGTACAATGCGGATACAAGGAAATCACGATTACTCCTGCAAATTGAAATTCAAGGAACAGTCAATTATAGACAGGAATCCTCATCAGGTAGCCTAGTCTCCCTTAGCTGTAATGTCTTTATTGTCAGAGAGTGATATTGTGTTTACTATCTTTACAATAAATAAACTTGGTGTTTCTTATTTCTTATTATTACATTTAACAGATACCTGCAGTTATATTTTCACATTTGTTTTTGGGAAAAAACTCTGCGCGAACAAACAATAATATGAACTACTTGAAATAAATCTTCAAGTTGCAATTAGCATGCATGGATTGATATGCACGATACTTTTGTGCCAATCATATGAGAAGATCCAGTTAGTACTCCTTTTGCCCATCTTGGAGAAACGAGTATGATAAATTAGCCTGAGAATAGTTTTTACTTTTTTTCTCATTAGATTGGAGGATAGATGGTGCATTTGCTCGTACAATCTTTCGAAGTAGGTTTGTAATTTGGATATAACAGGGAAGTTGGATGTAGTCTTCCATGTGATGAGTAATGCATGCAATCCTTTCAGTTCATCATCTTTTGCCGAATTGCACTGTGATGGATGGCTGATGGATTTTGTGGGTCGTATTTTAGTCGAACAACTTGACTTTTGCAGGTGCAGGGAATAGTCCAAGAAAAGAGTGGAAAGACAGTGGCAACCCTAATTGGAAAATGGGATGAAAGTTTGCATTATGTGAATGGAGATTGCGCGTCCAAAGGAAAATCTCATGAATCTCTTGCAGAAGCCCACTTGCTCTGGAAACGTAGCAAGCCTCCTAAGTTTCCTACACGCTATAACTTGACGCAATTTACCATCACACTGAATGAGCTAACACCAGGGCTAAAGGTTAATTTTAAAATATCACGGTGTTTGGTGTTTTGCATGTGTTGCTTGTTGCATCTTCTTTGAGTCAAAGTTACGAAGTTGGTCTATTCATAGTTTGATATCTTATCATTTTGAACGTCGCTTTTTTTGGTTGTATAATGTTTGAATTTGCTTTAGATGCCACCTTGATTTTCTCATCTCATCGACTTTTTTACCTATGTAATCCCTTTGATAAATCTTGTCATATGCATCGATTTGTACAATGGATGCGGAGTCTGCTTATACATATTCTTTCATAAGCAATCTGTGTCCACAAACGATCTTTATCATTTGTGCAACTTTAAAAGCCTGAAAATTATCACAGCATAGCTGGACATGAAAAGTATATGCATCCCTATCTTGAGGACTTTATTATTGCATCACATAAAACGTGGACGACTTTTCACCTGTTTCAGGAAAAGCTTCCCCCCACAGACTCGAGACTGAGACCTGATCAAAGGTGCTTGGAAAATGGGGAATACGAAATGGCAAATGCTGAAAAGTTGCGCCTAGAGCAGCGGCAACGACAGGTAATTGGTTTCACCATGACAGTATTTAAGAAGTATTATTTTCTATTTTTTAGTCTGTTTTCCATACCAATATAGTATATACAAGCCTTTTTCACCACAATTATCCTCTTACTCTCAGAACCCTTTTCTTTAATCGAACTAGTGCACTGCCTCGGCTTTACTTTTGAAAACATTCATGTAACACATACATAGTTATCTACACGAATCTCATACGACGGTTAGAGATTTTGGCTGATGAAATTAATGAGTAGTTAAATCTTTATAAAGTGTAGTTCCTGGTTTCATTACTAACAAATCTGTGGAAACTAGGCCCGGAAAATGCAGGAACGAGGTTGGAAACCACGATGGTTTGCGAAAGACAAAGAATCCGATACCTACCGGTACATCGGTGGGTATTGGGAAGCAAAAGAACAAGGCAACTGGGAATCATGTCCTGATATTTTTGGCCAAATACCAGTAGATCAGATTCTAGACTAAGTAGAAAGGAACCATTCTGGATTTTCACTGTTTTTTTTTTTTGGGTTGTGAAAATAGGAAATATATTGGGGGAATGGCTGATGATTGGACAGTGTCCTCAGGTGAAGCAACCAAAGTTGTTTCATATTGTTCATTCTTTTTTCTTCAATTTTCTCCATATTTTTATTTAAAGTACTGTATAATAATAAAAAGTACTAAAGTTCCGAAGGAAAATCTTGTTTACTCTTGTTTGGTAGACATTTGTACATGGCTTTAACATATATATTGCCATCAATGAAATTATATCTCAGCAAGTAAGAGGTACATCGAGATATTGAGATATATGGGTAAAAATAATATTTAATGTTCTTTTGTATTATTCAAGACTTTTGAAAAATAGAAAAGATGAGCAAAGAGAATCATTATCAGTCTAGATATTGCAACGGGCGGTATGAGATGGTTTGATAAATTTTAGGACATACCTCAAAAGACTATTAGGTACTGCTTGATTAATAATATTAATATAGGATAAATGAAGGATAAATAATTAGAGTGATAAGAAAATGAAAGGTGAGGATAAAAAGTATAATTTGATGAGTTATACGGCCCGTGGTGTGATTTTTAAAATGAGTAAGTCTCATTTGAGATGGTCTCACGAATTTTTATCTGTGAGACGGGTCAACTTTACCGATATTCACAATAAAAAGTAATACTCTTAGCATAAAAAATAATATTTTTTCATGAATGACTCAAATAAGAGATTCGACCCACGAAATTGATCCGTGAGACCGTCTCACAAAAGTTTTTGTGTTTTAAAATTACGGACTAATTTTGTTTATTTTATTATAATGACCAAAATATCTCACTTCTATTTTTTTCCCTACATCTTTTTTGAAAATTAAATAATAATTATTATTATTATTATAATCACGTATATATTTACTTTTCAAAAGAAAAACGATTATTGCTTAATATTTTTCCAGAGATATTTCTTCAAACATAATTTTTTTCAAATTCAGATTCAAGAATATTAAAATATTATTTCTTCGTGAATTTAACCCAAATTTGACATTTTCTCTCCGATACTCGCAAAAAGCTTAGTGTATGCTACATTGAGGGTGTTTCTCTCCTATTTCAATATAATTTGATTATGTGGATCTCTCATACTTTTATTAAAGTTGACATATATATTGATGATCCAAATGCTTAAATTTGACCGCATCAAGAAATACTCTAGTTGAGTCTCATCTAATTCTGTCTCTGCGCTCTGTTCTTCTTCCTTCTTCCCCTCTTACTTTACGCTAGATTTTAAAATTTCATCTCTATTTTTGACAAAATCCTTCTTCAAAATCTAAGCACTGCTAAAGGTCTCAATCTCAATTTGTTTTACTGGACTTTACATTTTTGTTATGATATTATTTGGTATGATATTTGTGTGGGGATCGATTTCTTTGTCTATCGATGCATTTCAGGCGATTATCCGACATTTGACAGCATAATTTTTGTGATCCATCGAAAGTACATTGGCCGAAAGGAGTTTTTTCAAATTAAAATTGCTCGAAACTTAGCTTTTGTAAACTATTTTACAAGAAAAATTAAATGATTTTGGTATGTTATTGATCAAGAAAAAATTGGTCGAGAAAATAGATTATGCAGACTTAATAAATAATGTCTCTTCCAAAACTGTTATGCGAACAATATTCAACTGACTTTGTACTAATTCGAAACATGAATTTTATATTTTGTTTGGATGGTCTTGACTTTATCAGTATTTGTTTATGACATTGTTTTGGATGATATATTCGTCTATCTTTTATTTTTAGAATTTAAGTTATTTTTACTATCTTGTTTATCGATGAAAAAATATGTGAATATTGAACTTTAAGGACACCATTTTTATGCCCGTCCCAAACCTCAAAAATAAGGAATCCCACACCCAAAGAATATCATTATGATTGAAAGGGTTGTTTGACATAAAAATACTGAATAGATGGAGAATGTGTAAATCAGATATAAGCGTAGTGTGCAATGTTATAACACCTTAACACAACATGCAACAGAATAATATAATTCTTCATATAATTAATCTTCGATGAATAAAATAAGACAAAATTAAAAATACGTAAGTGTACAATTTATTAATAAATCAAATTTAAAGGCTGGATGATTAATTTTTTACACCACGCAAAATATTCAGATCAAAATTGAATATTTGTGAACCAAAAAATTAGATTTTAAAAAAAACCTAAAAACATACAACAAAATCACCATTACATCAGGATAGATGAGAAAATAGAGAGGCTAATTAAAATCTTATTTCTGTATATTATCTTACATTTACTTGAGTAGCTTCCTACAGATAAACTTGCTAACCCGAGTGGACAGAATCAACCATGGTATGATTCCAACCTGCAAAACCATTTTATTAACAATCAGAAACCTCATGTGAAAGAGAGCCATGACGAAAACTCGAGCTCGCTCTTTTCTGTCGATTCAGGTGTGGGTAATCAAAGAGGGTTTCATTAGCCTCTTATGTTCGTGAATTTATTTCATATGATGATCAATGTCAATAAAACATAGAAACAAGAACGAAGTGTTCCCTAGATCGAACCCCTTTGTGAGTAATATTGGTCCATTTAACACCATTTCTAGAAACAACAAAATGTAACGAAAACATTTCTCGAAGCGGTTTATCCTTGTGGCTAGGTTCTTTACCTGGTATAGAATAAAACATTATCTTACTTTCTCTCATTTTTCCAAAGCAACATCAAGAAGCTGCATACCCGCACATCCATCACTCAATAGCAGCTTAGTGAATGAAGGCAAGATCTAACTAGATAGATTGTTGTAACACAAAACGATTGCGAAATTTCAACGAGTATTCTTAATTATGAATAGACAAAAAAGTTAAAACTCTAGGTTTGAACTATGTTACCATTACGCTGTCCTTCAAAGATCTTCCTGCTCTCCAAGATAACACCTTACCTGCAATAGTGGGACTAGATGTAAAGCCTTTTTGCCCAATCAACAGAAATTCACAACAATAGGTCAATTTTTCAGCACTCGTACTAACAAGCAGACAAGCAAAAACAATGAATGGCAAGGAAGCAAATACATTGGCTCAAGATTGTGATCAGAAATCAAAACTCCAAAATGAGCGATAGAATCTCTGAATGGAGAAAAAATTATGAAAGAAGGAAAAAAATACCAAAGGGTTGCACAAGCTGATCAGATATCGTAGCCACTGGCATCCCCCAAAACAATAAAATCAGCAAAGCGTATGAAAGGAACTGATTCAAAAACAGCAGAATTAAAATCCAGAATATTTCAATAAATGCAACATTTGGTAATCAAAAAATTCAAGTGTTATTTGAGTAACCTTTGATATTTTTAAGAGCTTTTCATAGGAATCAAATGATGATTTTGTATCTTTATTGTGTAGCTCTTGATCTGCACAGTACATCAAAACACTAGAAGCTTGAGCGTCTAACATATCAATACAGATGCAGTAAAGCAAACATCAAATTAGAAAAAAATGACAAGATGAATAGGGGCAGAAAAAGACATGAACCTCAAACACGTCAAATGAAACACGAGATTTGGTCATAGCGTAATGTCAACTTAAAACAATTGAGACACTCATACGAGGAAATATCACAAAATGAAAGTAAACCATAGACAGTAGAAAACCAAAGGATACTTAAGAGTGCATTAACTTGACATTACAGAAATAGTGATCAAGAAAGACGGCATGAAAAGGACAAGGTCATATAACTCGATACAAAACTATACTGGGGCCAAAAAGTGATGCAGGCATGCAGCTTTGGATTCCCTTGCATATGGAACCTCTGGAATAAAACATCCACAGTCCAGGAAAATTGGTCAAATTAATTATCACATTCCCTGAGATATCAGGTGACATATCAGTGTGATTCCCGATCCAAATGGATCTTCTCTTTAAAAAGTAGCTCGTACTCGTATTGACATTTGTGTTTTCCAATGCTCAAATGTAGGAATAAGCAAGAAATAAGAGAGGAAACAAAAAGCAATGATGCCAACGGTAATAAACAAGGGGAATCGACCGTTGAATTTATGCAGATCATGTGACAGCAGGACCAATTGAACTTCGCAAAATTTCCCTGCTAGAAAGCTCGACAGTGTTTTATTCTTTGTTGTATGCTCTCCACACAATCATGGCACTAAAATTGAGTAAAAGACGAATTTTATCACCAATCCATACAGGAAAGTACCGTGTCTAAATAGCTGAATAGTATCTGTGTCGTTCAGAGCTTATATCAATGATTAATACATCGAAAGATAAGTGATTCTAACGATGTGTCTGTTTAATACTTGTTTTGTAAAACAAAGATCTAAACTCTGATTTACTTATTTACATTAACCTATAATGACTAACCAACTGCCACAAGACCTTAACAGCTGATCACTGAAAAAGAAAATAAGCCGGACATAACTTTAAAAAATCCTACTTTTTGCAAGCTCTTTTTCCTTGGCTGCAGCCGTCCTTCTTAGCTTCGCAGATTGTGCAAATGTTGAAGGCCTGAAATTACCAGATTATAAAATTACTATATTTACTCCACACAGTAGAAATACAGTAAAATAACATATCATGCCCGCTCCTCCAGTTCTCCAAGTTGAAGAGAAGCCAAATTGTCAAGTAATACAACACCCTAGTTATTTGTGATGTCGCAGTCTTTATGTTTATCACCAGACCAGGAAAATTTTGCAAATTCAACCAAATCCGAAATATTTACGTAATTGTCTAGATAAAGTTCGTCAAAAAATCATATGCTGATTTAGCAGACATCATATCGAACAACCAACTGGGCAGGGCAGGGTAAATCACCTGATGGCATAAATTTGACTATAACATATGAAAAGCATGCAATTAATACTTGTTCAATGCACATCGAACTACATGTAAATCACGTGACGACCTAAATTCCTAGGCTCAAGAATGCCAATACACGGGGATATCAGCCGAGACAATGCCGCTAGACTAGCTAGGCAGAACAATCGGTTAATTCCAAATTAAAAAAAATTTCTTGATGAATGAATGCATTTGTTTCACAAGCAAAAACTACTTACACAATAAGGGATTAGCCTCTAAAATCTCAATAAAGCATGGATCAGAGTTCTATTACAATTAATGGGTTTCGTGATCTGTATCTTTAATTTTTTGAAACTTATAAAGTTCTTCTGTCAAACCCTGGAGTTATTTCACAAAGACTTGCCGGGGTAAGGAAAGAAATAAATACTCACTGTGATAAGGAATTAGCCTCCTTCAAGAGCTGGTTGATCTCTGCTCGCAATTGAGCATCCACCTCACTCATTGATCCTCTCTACACAATAATACACAGAAAATCGTCAAAAAAAAGACAACAAAATGCTAATTTCGCAATCAAGTAAATGAATTCCAAACCAATATAATATTTTCCGATCATAATCAATTTTTTTTATATAAAAAAAAAGATAATAACGTAGAAAAACAAATAAAACAAAGATTGCCTTTTTCTTAAACGAATCAAGGTATTTTGAGGCGAAGTGGAAACAGAAGACGAGGATGAAGATCACGGTGGCCGCCGCCGATTTCCCGCGCTCCGAAAGGGTTTCTTCCATGAATAAAATTGAATTCTTAGAATGGCGATTCTGGGGCTAAGGCGAATCTCTCTCTGCTTCTTTGGCCATTTTTTTATATTCATTTTCCTCTTTTTATTCTTTGCTGTCTTTTGGAGATGAATTCAGCTTTTGTTCAAGGACAAATATGTAATTTCAGCTCCATATGTTTGTTTTTCTAATGATTTGTCTTTATAATTTTTATTTTTGAAATTTTTGTCTTTATAATTTTTATCTAATACATTAGTCTTATTAATGATTTTGGTTATTTGTTCCATACTATATCAACAATTGATGTCGAAAAAAATTGTAAAAGTAACAAAGACCTAGAGTAAGACCGAAGTTTGTTAGAATAGGTCTCCGAGAGATCGGTCGATCAGGTTTATACTTCAACACATATTAAACAATATTCTTCATAACATGACTAAAAAAATGATATTTTTACAGTAAAAAATAATATTATAACATAAAATATTATATTATTAATCAAGTCGAGTCGAATATTCATCTCATAAAATTTACTAATGAAATGAGATCACACGAGTTTTTGTGAATTTTTTATATGACCAAAATTATATAGAAAGGAATATAGGTTAATTTTATATTTAGAATTAATGATAAAAGCGTTTGTGCAATTTTGCTAGGATGGATTGGAAAATAGGTAATCAGCATGCATTTTTTATTTTAGTTACTTTAGTTTTAGAAACGGAAAATATGGTGAAGAATAGTTGCTTGCTATTTTAAAATTGGTAATAAATCGGATTCAAACATTTACCAAACACAAGTCAGTGTAATCTCAAGATTCAACCATCAACAGAGAAGAAACAGGTTCTTTTATTGGGCATATGAAGGGAAATCGACATTCGAAATCTCGACTTACAGCAAATATTTCTAGCCACAAGAACGCTTCTCATTAAGCGCAGTTGGCGCAGACAACCCGAGGAGAATCAACGGCATCATAAATGTGGTCATGTTTCAGCCCCAGCATTCTCTGCATTTTGTGCTTCCTCCAGAAGCTTCATCTGCCGTTCAGCGTGTTCTCTTTCACAGGCGCTGATTCCCATGATTATGTCGAGCATGGTGCCGGTTGTGCCAAAAAATACAAGTGGTGCCAAAGATTTCCGTTTTATTCCCACGGGGATAGCAAGCAAGGCACCAGCTACGGAGAAAACCCATGTGCCCAGTGCACTACATGAATTTATGTTTAAACAAGTTCAGGATTCAACATAACTAATATAAAACACAGTACATGGGCGAAGAAAGAACAAAACTTTCCATGTCAATGAATTGTAGATGCACAACCAAATCCATTCATTTTTTCGAAATGTATGAAATGTTATTCATCTACTTCTCGTTTCTTGGAAGCTAGAACAATATCATTCAATCTTATTCAGCCTTTAACATCAATTTTTAAAAGAGTTATGCTAAATGTACGATGAAGTTTACACACACGGTTACCTAATGCTTTTGAAATTATAAAACTACCCAAAAACATTTTTAAAGAGCTATTTCAATTAAAGTGCATTTGGAGTGGTTTTGTAATTTCAAAAACAATATGTAAGCTTGTGTGTAATGTTCATTTTATATATAACATTTTTCTTTCTGAAAACTGTAGTTAAGGCACAATATCCTGTAAAACCACCCCCAATCTTGATATCTAACATTAGAGTCATGTCAATAATTTGATTATTAGACAAGAAAAAAGAAGATTCTGAATCAATATTCCAGCAAAAACAAGACTTTTACTAAGATAACAACCGAAGCTGGGTAAACTAAGCTGGATAAGTTTCATTGTGCACGGTGTATCAACACACGTCTACGTGATCTAGACACACGACCCTACCATGACGATGATCAGAAGTCTCAGCCACGACGGTTGGCAAGGGAGGGTTCAATTACAAGAAGACAAGCAAAAACCCGAATCTTGTGAGAATTCAACACGGTTTTATCCATAGAAGAGAAAATTAAATCAGCAACTGGTTTTCGTGCCGGAAGCAGTAGCTACGAATGTGAACTTTTTACAGTCTTAAACAGCTTAATTTATTCCGAAATTCATCATGATCACACCTTCACCCTTTTTATTCCACTCAGTCCACACAAAAGGCTCATGCTCTCGAAAAGCATTTAAACGAACACTTGGTGGACAACATTGACAAAGCATCAAGAAAACCTCATGCACAACGGAGATTAACGTGCAATGGTAATACAAAAACCGTACTTTGAAACCGAACATTCCTCGAGCTGTTTAACCTCCCCTTTCCCATCCATCTGCGATAGAAAAATCTCAATTTTCTTCACCTTCTCATCAAAATTCAATCCAACTGAACCTGTTTAACACAGTAACAAGAGAAATACACAAAACCCAGAAGAAAAATTTACAATAAACCCTAAAATAATCCTATTAGCACTCAATTTCCCACTAATACCATTTGTTTCGAAATTCCAAACTAGTTTAATTTCATGACACTCGGGAAGAGGAGAGGTAGAGGAAAGAATCTAACCTCAGAGAGAGCAATTAGTCTGACGACGTCGTTGCAGGATGAAATTTTTTATTTCTATATATAACGGTTTTTTTTTTTTACATAATATGAAAAATTGCATTTTTAGTATTTTATGTTTTTTTAGTTGGTTATGTTTTGTTATAACAAATTTATTTAGTATTTGTTAGAACTTATTTTAAGTGATTTTAAGCTTTTAGTCAATGAAATGTTATGCTAATATTTTTTCAACGTGACGTTGACATGTATAATGTCACATCAGTATTTCCGATTAAAACGATTAAAATTACCAAAAATCGAAAATATATGATTTAAACTAAAATTTCATAAAATAGAATACCAAAATCGAAAAAAAACACAATAAATAATTTTTTTTATTAAAAATTAAAAACTAAGCCTTGAATATATAGTTTTAAGAGAAACTTTTGGCATTGGATCTTGAGACATCTACTGTGAATATTTATGTAAGCACCGCTTAAGTGACTTCAATTTTTTGGTCGTGATAAAATTGTATTTTTAATAAGTGAATGTCATATCAACGGTGCTCATCATAAGTGTCCAAGAACAAACATATTAAATAAATAAGAACAAAATCTGTTTGGTTGGTTTTTCAATTAAAATTTCTACCATTTTTCAAATTTTTTTAAAGAAATAATTAGTATAAATTTCAATTCACTATGGAAAACGTAAATATCATACAATTATTTGTTATACAATATACACCCGTATTTATTATTGCTTTTTTATATATTAAATGATCCATTAAAACAATTTTTATTTTATTTTATTTTTCTGAAAATTCAATTTAACAAAAAAAAAAGTAACAATAATCAAGGACAACCTTAATTATTGGTAACAAATAATACTAGAGGCGCTGGTTTGGACAATAAATTGGATTTAATTTGATCGAATAAATAATTATTCACATTAAATGATAATTAATTAGATTAACAACCATCACATTTATTTAATTTTTAAATTATATATATATTAATTATTGGAATAAAAAACAAAAGTTTATTACATATTAATGTCCATCTTAATTATTACTTCAAGTTCAACCCCCCTTAAATATTCAGTGCTAATTTTCCATATTTATTTTTTTTTATATTATATTGACATAAATTTTATAAAATTGAAAAATATTCAATGAAATATTTGATTTTTCAGGTAGTTTAATTTTATAAAATTGAATAAATATATTTCCATTTTCAAAATTGGAAGACCCTGTCAAGGATTTTGAGGTGGCACTCGTTTTTGGCTTCTTCTTTAAGTATGAATAGCTTGTTTACATTATTTGTTTGGTAGAAAAAATATATTTTTATTTCTATATGCTTTTGATAATCAATGTAATCAAATTTTAGTCTCAATAATTTAGCTTTCGATTTTCAAGTTGTGGTGCAATAGTTATCCATGTTGTGTAAAAACATCGAAACATGACACTTATCTTATTATACGATCTAAAATATTTGAGTTGCATCGTTACTATAAACTATAATTTTTGATAAAACAACAAATTTTCAGTCAAATGTCACATATTCAACTATCACTGATTGTCATTATTAAAAGCGAGTTTGTTTGTATGCAATAGTTAAACTTGTTGGGTACAACATCGAAATGTGTCGCATAGTTGTTGTACAATTTAAAATATTTGTCTTGTATTGTCACCAACAACTATAAATTTTGATAAAACGACAAACGCTGTTAATTCTTCATTTCAACAATTTTAATCATTTTTTACATATATAAACACTATTTTGACGTCACGTCAACACGATATCCATTTCACATCGACCTCATATCGAAAAATTAATAAATAAAATTACGGAAATATGCCAACAAAAATTTTACGGCATAAAAGTGTTTTTTTTTTTTTTGACGATTTCTAAAATCAAGAAATTTAAATTATAAAAAATATTTGTATTGTCACGTGACCGGAATCTAGATCCAACGACCATATATTCCCGTCAAGAGCGGGAAGTGTACGTCGAACGGTCAATAATAACGTATCGATATCCACCGTCGGATCATCCATCGACGGTCAGAGTCAATTCTAGATGGTCCCCAGAGGACGGCCTTTTCGTACATATAAATATAGGGCTTATCACAGTAGATCCGGTCCGCTCTGAACTATTCCATAACCACTTTCTCTCTCTTCGAATTCAATTTAAACATACGCCCCACACTGCTGCTTATCCTGCGCACCGCCGGAGATGTAGCCCTCGCCGGAGTGTATGAGGCGTGCTATTTGGAGGTATAGGAGGTTGGTGAAGTAGCTGGGGGGAGGGGATAAGATCGGACGGCTGAGATTGAGATTGCTGGGAGGTAGTTGATGATGGAGGGTCAGAAGAGCCAGGCGAAGCTTACGAGAACGAATTCTTCACTCCTCAGGTCGTCTCCGACCATCAGATCGTCGATTCAGAGCTTGTCTTCGGTGAGCGAGATCTCGCCTGACCAAGAAATGGAGGATCTCGAAGAGCAGAAGCCACACAGCAAGCCCTGCTCCCCGCCGGTTCGGCCGGGTATGAAGTCTGGAACGGGTAGCTTGGCTCCGGTTCTCGCTATCATCGTGCTCTCTGCTTACACGCTTTTCGCCTTCTCGTACAGGGACGACATCCCCGCCTCGGAGAATTTACTGCTGGTCCTGATTTTTGTTGCGATTTTACTGTTCCTCGTGTCGAGGAACAGAGCGTTCATTCGCCATAATTTTACCATTTTCAAGCACTTGTGTGATGAGTATGGTAAAAGAGTTGGCTTTTCTTGTTTTGCCTCCAAAAGCCAGTCAAAACCAGTGCAATGGTTCATTGGAGAGTCGAACTTTGAGGAAACGGAGATGAAGCTTTGCGAAAAGGAGAAAATTGTTATTGAAGGTGTGGAATTTTACAGCAACGGGGATTTCTATGAAGGGGAATTTCACAAGGGGAAGTGCAACGGCAGCGGAGTGTACAATTACTTTGTCAATGGGAGATATGAAGGGGACTGGGTTGATGGGAGATATGATGGATATGGAATTGAGAGTTGGGCGAAGGGGAGCAGATACAGAGGACAGTACAGGCTTGGATTGAGGCATGGCTTTGGAGTTTATAAGTTTTACACTGGGGATACTTATGCTGGAGAGTGGTGTAATGGTCAGAGTAATGGAGTTGGAGAGCAGGCTTGTGCAGATGGGAGCTGTTACATTGGGGAATTCAAGTGTGGGGTTAAACATGGCCTTGGCCGTTACCATTTCAGGTCGCTTAAATCATTTTCTTAGTTTGATTTTGTGCTTTTCATTAATCTTTTTCTTGCTTTTGATGTTTGAAGTCGATGTGTGTTTGAGGTGGTCTATTCTTCATGTCATGTTTGCTTTTGCTTGGTGTCGTGTATGGTTATGTAGACAAAGATTCGTGTTGTTTGCTTGAATGCTTAAATGTTTTTCTTTGGAAGAGATAAATAATGTTTTTTTTAAAACTCGGTTTTGATCTTGTCCAAACTGGTTGAACTTAGTTCCTCGATTCCATTTATTCTACCTGGATTTCATTCACAGGAAGAGATAAAGATTGACTTTATTTTAACTCAGTTGCTTTCATGAGATTACTGGTTCTAGTAATCTTTGAATGATAGAAGAATGTTAATTTTTTTGTTGATAGGGTGTTTTTTAGTTCTATAAAGTATGAACTTGTTGATCTTGTAGCTTGAAGTGAATGTTGTGATTTTGATTCAAACTTCCAAATTACGGTTAGTACAAAGTCAACCTTTCCTGTTGAGTAGTTCTGCTATTCTTAGTCGCTGATTTAGTGAATGGTGACAGCTTAAGAAACATGATGTCTAATGCACAGATAAGAATGTGAACATCTTGTCTTATTTCAATGAGTTGAGCAGTTGACTGATTTCGTTTTAAGGGATTAAAGTTTGATTTATCAGTTTTATAACAGGTGCATAATCCCTTTCACAACTTTTTGATCTGTGTCTGGCCTTTGTTTCTGTATTGAAGGAACTCAGCTTATTGCGTTTATTTCAATTGTTTTATAGAAATGGAGATAGATATGCCGGAGAATATTTTAATGACAAAATCCACGGTTTTGGGGTCTATCACTTTGCCAATGGTCATCGTTATGAAGGTTCATGGCACGAAGGCCGCAAGCAAGGTTATGGCATGTATACCTTCCGAAATAGTGAGACCAAATGTGGTGAATGGGATGGTGGCAATTTAAAGATTCCCCTTTCCCCTTTAACTGATGCAGTTTTTCGAGCAGTTCAGGTGACACATTCTCATTAGCGCGTACGATTCATTTTTTGTGAACCTTGTAGTTTGGAAAATTTGTTTTCTCCAACTATTTTTTATCATGTTAATTCTTTTACCTTTGCAGGCTGCTAGAAGAACCGCAGAAAACGCGGTTCACCTCCGATGTGTGGATGAACAAGTGAACAAGGCCGTGATTTCTGCAAACAGGGCTGCCACTGCTGCAAGAGTTGCTGCTGTCAAAGCTGTTCAGAATAGGATTGATGGAAAATTTTGCGAAACTAACTTTTAGCATAACTAGCATTATTGGTAACTGTAAATTTTACCAAGTCTCCGTGTGAAATCGGATGAACACGAACACCCCAGTTAAAGCTAAAAAGCTTTTCGGAGGTCGAGAGTTTGTTTAGGTTTGTTTAGTCAACACTGTAATTGTACATAAATCCTTTGTAAATCAATGGAAAATCAGTTTTTATCAAAAGTTCTCTTTTTGCATCAGTCCAATCGATATAATAATGGATGTTGTTTCCCTTGGTGGGGTTAAAGCACGAGGCCGGTGAATCATTTTGTTGTGCTCTGCAATAATAACACCATGCCATAGACCCCATCTTGTATCTCACACATCATCTAGTATTATCCCAGGATGGATCTAGTGGAGAATGAAGGATAATCTCACCCTAAAAACCACTTTATTTTTCGAGATTTCTTTGGGTTTTCTAAAAACCACTCCTCCGAAATCTGAGCTCTTAGAACCTGCTGGTATTGTCTGTGTTGTAGCTATGATGCTGCTATACGGCGTGGTTCGGAACACAGCAATGAGCTATGTTCTTACATGCATTCGTTCTTTATGTACTCCAACCTGAATTATCAACTGGTTAGTCATTGAAAGGAGAATGGACAATGGAAATATGGAGTTGTATAGTATCATTCACTGGTTATTTTGTATTTGTGGAGAATTCTTCATTCCCTTTCCATTTTCCCTCTTTTTTACAGTTTATCTGTTTCCTTTACCTCCCTCGCTTTCTCGGTTAATGAGATCCTACCTTGGGCACTACCCTCATTATATTTCAACGGATAAGATCTTGCCACATATACAATTTCAAAAAAAAAGTGGGTCCTATATATGCATGGGCAAATCTTGGCCATCTATCCTATTATAGGGACAATGCCCACATAGGTAGGATGAAATAAGACCGCTTTTCTCTGTGTGCAAACTAGCAATGCCCTGTTTGATTTGTCATACATGCAAATGGGCAGATTCTAACTATGCAAGTGACATTTTGATTACTTTTGCTATGTCTAAACTCTCGACTTAAAGCAGTAGTCTACAAACCACTCTAGTCAATAAATCGCACTAAACAAGTCTTGACAATTGGTAAACAATCACCTATTCTACTAACTGAGACACGTATCAAGCACAATCTTCTTAATATTTTCTTTATAAATACATAGGATGACTTCATGAAATTTTTTAGAAAATCTAAAGTGCTCCTTTTATGCCCAAGTTGTAGAATGTTGGGAAGTCGTGATTGGTTCATGAAAGAACATGCAATAGTGGTGGGTAGGGTTGGTTTCCCGGCTCAAAATTATTCTACTTTTTATTATGATATCTCATGCATGCTTGAATCTTGATCCACAATCTCTGTTTCATGTATTTTTTTAGTAGACAAAAAAGCACCAACTTTTGCTTATTTTCAATTTTCAAATCATACCATATCTTGATTCTTTCTTTCCCCTTTTCTTTATTTAATAATTTGCTTTAGTATTCATCATTCAAATATTCCAATTTCTTGAATTTTAAACGTTCAACCACCCCCCACATGCATCTGCTCAGCCAAACTGTAGTAAAGAACTGTCACCAAGATTATTCTTTTTATCTTAATCTTTCTTTTTTTTTTTTTTTTTTTTTACTAATGTAGTATATTTAGTTTGTTAAGAAAATAAACCTAAAAAAAATCCTTCAATATTTGCAATTTTATTTCCGAATAACTATCGATTTTCTATTTTTTGAAAGAAAAACAAAAATTATAAACATATATAGGCGGGTCCAATTTTGTATGAATTAAAGTGATTGATATTTTGATTTGTTGAATAAAATCTTATAATATATAAAATTATTAATTAAATGTAAGACGGTCTCGATTTTCTCTAACATTGATCTGCCCTTAAACGATACTTTAAGTTTTTTTTTTTTTTTAATTCCAAAATAGAACATCCATGGGCTACCAACCTACCATAGTACACATTAATTATTTCCTACGGAAAAAAAAAATTAATATTAATCCCTTGTCTCAAATATATTGGTTTCAAATTTCTTTCCGTCGTAAATATATAATAAACTATTAGCCTAGAAGAAAAACAAACATTGCGTGTACTCGGGATAGAAGTTTTGTATAAATGTATCGCCATGCTATTGCTATTAAGTATTTACAATTATATCTTTAATGATTAAATATGAATCTTGTTCATAAAATTTATTTTTCCAATAATATTTTTAGTAGGATATGATTTAATGTTGTCAATCTTCACTATTTAGTGTCGGAGGACGGAGAATGCAGAGATCATCGACAAGAGGATCAAACCAAGCCATCAATATCATTTGGATCAAGAGTGATGATATCTGGATGAATCGGGTATGAGATATATGGCAATCCACAGGATAATGAGGATAATTTTGTGTTTAAGGAAATTTGAGTAAGTATAATGGCTTCAGCTAAAACCTGCGAACAAAGAAAAGAACTCGTGAATGGACGCCGGAGGGGTGTCCAGCATGACCACTCCGATGCTCAAGTCGGCACGTAAAGAAGAAAAGCAAAATGGCTATGTATGTGTGAATACACGTGAAGTGCTCAAGAGTTCAGAATTTCAGGCTCTGTAAATGAGAAATATACCTACTATTTATAGTAGTAAATCACAACATTACCTTGTTTTTAGTGGCTACTTGCTAAGTATGGTAAGGCAGTTGTGGGGTCGGTATCTTCATGATCTCACCCTTGGGAGAAGAAACAAGTCTGACCATAAAATGGGAGCATCTAATAATGAGGCAGAATATGAGGTCCTCTTATGGGGACTGAAAGTCGGTCAAAATATGGGAGTTTCTCGGGTTTTTATTTACTCAGGCTCCTAGCTCGTGATCCAGCAGAGTAATGAAATGTTTGAGGTGAAAAATGACAAGAT
The DNA here is from genome assembly GCF_012295235.1 of Primulina huaijiensis. Taxonomy (NCBI): domain Eukaryota; kingdom Viridiplantae; phylum Streptophyta; class Magnoliopsida; order Lamiales; family Gesneriaceae; genus Primulina; species Primulina huaijiensis. The sequence goes on along the minus strand of NC_133309.1, from coordinate 1,246,640 downwards.
GGTCAAGTATGCCCAAGCCCTCAATCTAGCTCGAGAAGCCTTTGTCGAGCTCAATATCTCTCGAACCGAAAATGGAAGAGCTGATCGATTAGCTAAAATGACTAGCTCCCTTGTCCGAACTCGTAGCTTGGGCGTCACCGAGCATGAATTAATTTCTCAGATTGAACACACAAGAAATTTTGTAACTGAAATAAAAGAAGGGGATTGGAGGTACAACTTTTACCAGTATTTACACCTTAGGATTCTTCCAATTGATCATAAAAGAGCACGGAAATCCAGATGTGGCCTGAACTAACACAAACCTAGGGGATACCGATGTGTTTTTTCAAAATTCACAATCCATTAAGGATACAATCAGATCAATATAAATCTCGTATTTCAAGAAACTTGTTTTACTAGGGTTCTTTTCATATATGATATCTAGCTCTTCATAACTCAACAAATATCATGTATTTCTCATGGTTTGACACATGTACTCATTATTATCACTCATGACTGCTTTTCGCACACTCTTTAGTTTTATCTCAATACTAACTTAAACATCGGATAGACTATACCGGAAACATATCTGACGTCATCTAACTTTTGTTCATCTATGCAAATCCATACCAATGCTCTTCTCGGCCCAAACCACATCATTGAAAAAAACTTGACTCACCAGACCGAACTCGATGTACAAATTTTGTTTACATAAAAAATTATCAATACCAATCTTGTTTGTATAATGGGATTGCTGAAATTTAGGATTAAAATACTGGTGGATTGAGTCTTTTGGTAGCACTTTGGGGGCTCTATCTTTCAAAATGGCATTATCACGAGGGTTTGGATAATATTTTATTTATTGGAAATTGTTGTGTTTCTTGAATTTTTAATGTGGTCAAATTGCTTAAACAATTATGCCCCACGTATTTTTATTAATAATAATAAAAAAAATGAAATGAGCTTTGATAAGATATAGATATGAAACTATATTGAGATAAAATAACAAGTTGAAACACAGAAAATTTTGACATTAAGAACTTTAAATATGATATTTTATAATATTTTCTGATAATTAAATAGAATAATTATTTAAGTATGATAATTAATAATATTTTGCATTTCTAAAAATACAAAAACTCTTGTGAGACGATCTCATAGATCAATTTCGTGGGTCGAATATCTTATTTGAGTCATCCATGAAAAAGTATTACTTTTTGTGCTAAGAGTATTACTTTTTATTGTGAATATCAGTATAGTTGACCCGTCTCACAGATAAAAATTCGTAAAACCATCTCACAAGAGACTTACTACTCTAAAAATTACTATGTTTAAGATTCTTTTTCTTTATAATATTAGGAAGATAGATCATTTTGTGAATATAACTTATATTTTTAAAAGTGAGTGATGGCTGCCCTCACCATCATCATAAAAAAATTTTAAATTATTTTTGAACAAATCTTAAATATTAAATTGACTGGAATTATTCAACCCTATTTTGACATTTATTTTATTAGATTTGATTTAAAAAAACAGCAAGAGACACAAAGAATGCAAAAGTGTTCGTTCCTTCAAAACATTTCAAAATTATTTTGTTTTTGAAAAAGACATTTTGAATTGATTATTCATTATCATATTGGCGGTTTCCACCATCTTATCCACAACTTTTATTCAAAAGTATTTTATTGAATTCTTTTTTTTTTTTCCATAAGTTTTTTGTCAAGTTGCTATTATGTGTTATCCTAGATTTTGGAAAGACGTCTTCAAATTAGATTAATATGTTGGGTACAATAATTATCTTTCTAGAAAAACTTCCGACACATGATTTTTGAACTGCTATATAGTTTAAGACAAAAACTTATGTGAGACGGTCTCATGGGTCGTATTTTTTGAGACGGATATCTTATTTGGGTCATCCATGAAAATGTATTACTTTTTATGCTAAGAGTATTACTTTTTATTGTAAATATCGGTAAGATTAACCCGTCTCACAGATAAATATTCGTGAGACCGTCTCATAAAAGACCTATTCATAGTTTAAAGGTTTAGAGTTACAATGTTATCCTTAATTATAACTTTTTGTAAAGCGACAATCGTTTAATCTTCCAATTGATATGAGAGTCAAAGTAACATCTTCGATTCTCATTGATTAAAATGAATGAAATTATTGAGAGATGGATTGTTGTGGTACAATAATTACTCTTATCAAGAGAACGATCTACACGTGTCGCTTGAGTTGCTGTACGATTTAAAAAGAAAAAAATACATTGTTATCTCTAACTATAATGTTTAATAAAGAATCAAAAGATGAATATGACTTATGAGTCATATGACTCATTATTTTTTCATTTTAGTTATTAATATACTAGATATAAAATCATGTGATAATTGATTAATTATATAATTTAATTTTGAATGGATGGAGGAAAAAAAGGGAGAATTAGTTCTTATTCATTCTAGTTTTTTTTAAAAATATGTTTTAAAGTAATTTAAAAATATATAATACATAAATAAATATTCTATACTATAAAAACTATCAATTCCTTAACTAAAAAGCAATAATAATGAAGGTAATTATGACAATGGCAGGTCATCTAATTCATTCTCTCTTTGACCTAAACTTTAATTAATCATTAAGAGAGAAAAATAAAGTGTTAATTAACAAGTTGTTGAAGAGTGAATTAATTGCATTTACTACTCCTAATTGAATGAATGAATATTTTATGTTTTTTTATTAAAAAAAATTGCATTATTTTTTTGTCACGAAATATATAAAACATTACCATAAACATATTAAAATTTTAAACATAATTATTTTCTTTCCCGAATATTGCAAATATTTCATAGAAAAAATTCTTATTTTAGTATATCATAAAAGGGGAAAAATAATAATATGTATGTTTTTATTTAATTCGTTTTTTTAATTAAAAAGATATAGTTTTAGGTAATTCTATGTATATGCACACAAATTTACGTGTTTCAAAATGAAATATTTGTCACAAAATTCACCTACCTAAGTTCTTGTCTGCAAATTTTCTTTCTTCTTTTTTCTTAAATTTTTTCTTCTTATTTTGGTTTATTTTCAAATCTTAAAATTTAACTCTTCTTTTTTATTTAATTATTTTTCTTTATTTTGGTTGAATTATTGATGTAAGAGTTTGTCTAATTTTATTTCTTCAGGGATGAAAAAATTAATTTAAAAATGATTGGCCCTGACAAAAAAAAATTTTTAATTATATAAAAACATTATTTTACAAAACAATTTCGCCACAAAAATCCTGACTCCACCACGATATAATAAGAAATATAGTTCACCATCAGACATAGGGACGACAATGAATCGATTATAAAGAAAATCAATCAAACAAGTTACCAAGGCAAAAGTAGGAGCAAGAGTGAGTAACAAGTTTTATAAACCAATAATAATGTTAAAAAATTTGATCTTGATGGGCAAAAACTTGTGTGAGACGGTCTCACGGGTCGTATTTTGTGAAACGGATCTCTTATTTGGGTCATCCATAAAAAAATATTACTTTTTATGCTAATAGTATTACTTTTTATTGTGAATATCGGTAGGGTTGACCCGTCTCACAGATAAAAATTCATGAGACCGTCTCACAAAAAACCTACTCCTATTGATGATATTAATAAATACTTTATTTAGTAACTATAAAATAAAAAGGGAGGAAACATATGTAAAAAAAGAAAATCAAAACAATAATAATGTTAAAAAATTTAATAGACAGGTCAATCCTACCGATATGCACAATAAAAAGTAATATTCCTAGCATAAAAAGTAATAATTTTTCATGGATTACCCAAATAAGAGATCCGTCTCACAAAATACGACTCTTGAGACCGTCTCACACAAGTTTTTGTCAAAAATGAATAAGAAGAGTTGTTTTTGTTGAGTATTGATGATCCAAGAAATTCAAATAAATATTGTACTTAGTTTGAAAATGATTTAAACAGAAATAATGTAGTATTGTTCAAAGCTATAATAATGAAAAAATGGTGATGTATCATCCAAGGGGCTCAATTTCTAAGATCGACTCAGACTCTGGAAATCTCAGGTACGATGCTGGTGACAGATCTTGGGTTTGGCCAAACTAACACCCCCGTTGACATCTCTCCAAAGATCCAGAAAAATATCCAAGGTTGTTCCATTTAAATTCATTCGTTTTTCAAATTTCTTATACTAATTTATCCTACTCTTGATAAAAAAAAAAAAATATATCTAAATAATTATGTAAAGTTTAATTTAGCAGATGGAGTATGAAATGATACATTCTTGATTTTCCACTTGATATCTTATCTCATCCTTTTCTTTCTAAGTAAGCTTTCTGCAAGAGAAAACAATGAACACAAGGGATCACTAAATTGCATGAGAAGAAAAAGAACACAAAGATTCGGTTATTACAACTTCCTAAAGACATCTTTTTAACTTTTTTCTTGTCTGATTCACTCAATATATATAATGTCATAAAACCAAGAAACAAAATTGATCCTTGGAAACTTTAATATACCATTCCCATGTCTTTGAATCCTCCAAATGAGGGAGTTCCCGGTGCAGGGAACTTCCAGCTCTATTGGTGTTACCAATGTCATCGGATGGTTAGGATCGCATATGACGACCCCTCCAACATCCTTTGCCCTCGATGCTTCGGCCAGTTCCTGTATCAAATCGACGTTGGGAGGCCTAGGCCAGTTCTTGAATTCACTTCATTTGACCCTTCGCCGGAGGCAAGGATTTTAGAAGCACTTTCCCTCATGTTGAATCAACCTAATAGAGCAGAGGTTAGTGATTTGGAACGAATAGGGGTATCAGAAGGGGGACGACGTAGATACAGAGACATGGAAGATGCTAGAATTGGGGTCCAAAATGGGGAACGACGTCGCCATAGGGACACGGAAGATGCCAGAAACCGAAACTGGCTATGGCCCAGGAGAAGAAACTCTATGTTTGATGAAGATATTGATGGTTGGGGTCCGGAGAGTGGGATTCTGGCCAGGCCTAGAACCTGGATCATCCTTCGGCCAGCTCGCCCGGATCCTAACAGGGAGAGGCTACTCCCGAATGCGTTGGATCCAGGAAACTACTTTTCGGGACCAGGATGGCAAGAACTAGTTGAGGAACTGACCCAAAACGACAGGACTGGCCCACTACCAGCTCCCGAATCGACAATAGAAGCCATTCCTACGGTAAAAATTACTCCATCCCATCTGCAAACGGGCAAAGAATGCCCAGTTTGCAAAGAGGAACTGAAAATTGCAATGGAAGCAAGGGAGCTGCCGTGCAACCATGTGTACCATTCGGATTGCATCGTCCCTTGGCTCCGGCTCCACAATTCTTGCCCTGTCTGCCGTCTTGAAGTGTCGGTGCCACGTGGTTCGGATGGCACCCAAACAGATGGATTGCAAAATGTGCGAGGCACGCAAAATGAAGGAGGCAGGACACAAAGGTGCTGGCGGCTTAGGCAATTAGCGTCCAACTTGTGGCCCTTTCGATCCAGACATCGGCAACTTTAACCCCATCTATAGAATGAGAATTGAACTGCAATGCGCTTGTTATAGAACTGTTCGACCTTCTATTCTAAATGGAGTTTGAAAATCCTATTTTATATATCTATGTGAACGTATTCACCAGAGACACCTCTCATGTAAGAAAAACACAAATTATTAACTTTTATACAACTTACAAGAGACAAACAGGAGATTGGAATGTCATTTCAAACCGAAGATTAAAATGGTTGTACAGAAAACATCAAATGAAAATAATCTGATTCCACATGAATACATGGAAGAATATATACCCCAAATCTATAAAGTGGTTGTACTCACCCTCATCACCTTGAGTAGGGGAAGAATACATCACACAAATATAATTAGTGATCATTCTCATTATTCATGTAGCGGACAGAAATATAGACTGGAAATAAAACCAAACATAATCTTAAGTTTTGGTCACCATCATCATTTAATATTCATGCCAAGGAATTTGGTCACCTGAAATACAATTACTTGAATTTAGAGAAAAGTTTTCAACAAAACAATAGTGCAATATAATTGCATCATACAAGACAAGAACAGAAGAAAACAGCATGTCGTTTTATCCTTCCAAGATCATATCTTCATCCATCGTCATCAAAATTAGAAGGAATGAAAACAACTTTTCTCATAATGCCTATTGAAAAAACTTGAAGATACTTGGAAAGAATGCTAACCTTTATTCAAGGTCCATGTGATACATCTGGAAAGAACTAGGCACTTATTTTTTTTATGCCATCTAAAAGCTTACCTCAGGAGTAATAAACATGGCGTGCAATGTTTAGCAGCAAAGATTTCATATACAAGTAGAAAAGAGAACAATACAGCTTGAGCACAACTTGAAAATAGTGGCATACAGCCTTTAAGTTAAATGTGCCCAATTAAGTGAGTTCATTGGTGCCACGTGAATCAACGGTTGTCATAAAATTAAAAATATCACATTGGTTCATTCTCTCAAGTTTGCAGAATCTCAGCGCAAGAACCAACAGCCCAGGACAAACTTTTATAAAGAGTGCATAGCTTAATATCCTGGCTTATAGAAGATAAAGGCAGTATACAAACAGATCTTCATCGCATATAGATAAAACAGGTACCCCAGTGAATGATCAAGCAACTTCGAGGATCAACAGGAAATTTACCAATGTTTCACTATGATGATGAAGTTCCATCAAAAGAACTCAATGATTTGATTATGTGCTTATAAACCTTAATTCCCTCCAAATAAACACAGTCCTTCAAAAACTGCCAAGAAAGTAAAATCATGATGATAGAATTAGAAGTACGATTAAATAAATAAACTAGAGATAAATATGGAACTTTAAGTCACCTCGTTATGATCATGAAGTAATATAGGAGTGTTTTTCATTGGAGAGAAACCAAGGGTAGGAATTCCCATTTGTCTCATGAATCGAGCATCCGTCGTTGAAGCTAAGATCTCAGGCTTTGCGAGTTTTCCGCCAGCTTCTGCAATAGCTTGCTCAAAAACAGACCACCATGGATTAGAATCATTAGTTGGTGTCAATAAAGGACGCCCAAGGTAGTCTCTCAGAGGACCTTTTTCGGTGATCTGCCAAAAAATAGAAGCAGTTAGGCTTCCTATACAGACTTTCCTTTTCATAGATACTATTCGAAATAAATTATTAAATATTTCTTGGAAGGAAAAAGACTCAAGGAGACAAATAAAAATAAAAGAACAAGACACGAAAAAGGTCTTTAAAACTCCTCACAATTTTCTATTTCTCCAATGTTATAAACAAATTCACTTAATTTCTATTGCCAAATGGGAAAATGTCAATACTTCATTCTCGATTTTCAACTTGAAGGCTCATAAGACATTTAATGGAGTGAGTGAAGGACAGAAACAACTGTTAAACCGTAGGGGTGGTTATTTGATGGGAAATGATATTTATTCAACCAAGTTATATAGCTAACAAGATTTTGCTTGTGTATTGGGTGTTGGTACGCTCTTAGAGGGGCAATAGTAAGACCACAGTTTTTAAACGGTATATGCCAATCTATATCATGTTCAAGAAACATTTCAGGGTTCGTGGTAAAGATCGAAATGAGAGTCAGCTATAGACCGTCTGACTATAGAATGGAGTATATTTAGCCATTATATCATGATAAAGCAGCTATCACAGCTTGCACTTGGCTCAGTCAAAGGTGGCTCGCCAATTTCATTTCCAAAGAGCAATTGTCTCGGCCACCCAACTGAACTCATACTAGATGTGAAATACAAAACAGGAAGAAAACTATACACAGTTACAGCTCTGAGAAGGGTTAAACTAAGCATCCATCAGGGTTCAGTACACTTTGTGGCAGCTTCCCATATTCTTCATGGGCTAACCAATTCAACTTCCAGAGCCTGGTAATCTGATTTGCTCGAAAAGTCTGCCAATGATCAAGTACTTCGACATGCAGAAATGTACTACTTCAAGACCAGAATACCAGCTCAAACAACCTCGATAATTGGCGACATATCATAAATAATATCACACAACAATTCATTCATTATCTCCTGATAAATTACAAAGATATAGTCATCAAAGAACCAAATAAATAACAAAGTTATTCTAGAATCTGCATAAAAGACTAAATTTCAGGATTCCATTTTAATCTCACACATTAAACTAACAATCACCTCATATGTCATGTTCCTCCATGCAGGAGCCCACTCCTCTGTAATTCTCCTCTTCATGAGATCCGGATCAGCCGTAGGCGGCAGCCGAATATCGAACCCAGCCTCCACTTCAGATGGTTGCATATTCATTACAAATCCCTATTAAACCAAATCCACTAGCAACTTCACACATATCAATCACAACAAAAATCACTTGAACGAAAAAACTCACGGTAGGGGATGGAGTTCCGGCCTTCAGAAACACGGGATTAACCGAAATAACCTCCGAATTTGCAGCCAATCCAGCCTTAACAAGATCAAACTGACTATCTCTGAACTTAGTAATAACTTCTACGCTCTTCATCATATTCTCCATAGCACTATTATCAAACATTCTCGAGCCATGCCCCGGTAATCCCTTAGCCTTGATCACCATATGCCATGGAGTCCTATCAGCATAAAACACTCTAAATTCATCACTAATGGACGCCTGCCCTTCATCCATTACAAACCCAATATTCAATTCTTTAAACTCTTCGCTTTCAACAAACTTAGCCATCCCATCAAATCCTCCAATCTCTTCATCAGGTACGTAAGAAACGTGCACGGTTCTCAACGGGGAGAAATCAAGATTAGCTTTTAACTCTTTGATAGCCTCAAGATACTGCATACCAATGCATTTGTCGTCCTGAGCGCCGCGAGCGTATATCTTCCCATCTTCAGGAGATAAATGAGCTTCGAAGGGATCGTGCAGCCATTTGGAGGATTCGACGGGGACGGAATCTAAGTGAGAATTGAAGAGAACCGCCGGGAGGGACGGGTTAGAGCCAGGCAAAGTGAGGAGGAGAAGAGGCTTTTCCGGTGTCGTAAGATAGAGAATCTTGATTTGGAGAGTGGGGATGGTGGAGGCGAGGACTGTCAGATATTTGACGGCGGTGGTGTAGTCGGGATTGGGGTGGGCGGTCTTGATTTTGAGATAGCTGCGGAAGCGGGTAACTGGGGCGGGTTCGCGGGGTTGAGTGGCGGCCGAGATGGGTGGTGGTGTGGATATGGAGAGGAAGAGGTTGGCGGCGGAGAAGATGAGGAGGTGGAGGTGGCGCGTGGACATTTCCCGTTAGCTGCCAGACAACAGCAAGTTGCACTAACTAACAGAGGCTAAAGTTTATAGTGAACTTGGCGAATTCTCGCACACTCATTTTAATTGTATGAAATAAAACATGATTATATTGTAAGAATCAGAAACAATTTGAGAAAGAGGAGTATGATCCATTGAACAATAGAATCAATACACGAGAGCACCTTCACGAGGTTCCTCGGCAGTGATGACTTCTCATCACTTATCTCCTTGCTTTTCTTGAATCGTGAGAAGAGAGTATGGGAGAAAAATGTATGTGAACTCATAATCCATAATGTTAAATCATAAAGAATTAAATCGAAATTTTATCGGAAGAGTGTTTGAAGTCATAATCGTTACGTCTTAAGAATGAGCAGTTGATCTTCTAGATCTACGCCTTTTTTCTTTGAGAGAATCTTTTAATTTTCTCTTCAGATCGTATATAATAGGAAACGTGATAACACTCGATTTGGGGATCATGACCAATATAAAAATAATATCTATCGTTGTTTTCTGATATTTATGTTTTAGCTCATCATAAAAACATAAATTGCACTTTCATCTCTACACATTAAAGGCTCATGACATATCAGATACATTAAGGCTCCGTTTGGTTGAGTATATTAAATAAGGATAGATTAATAGTCAAATATTTATCGTTAAAATTTTAAGATGTATAACTATTTGATCAATAGTATTGGATCTTAAACCGAGTCAAAATGATTATTAAAACATCTTAAAATTTTAACGATAAATATTTGACTATTAATCTATCCTTATTTAATCCACTCAACCAAACACACCCTAAAAATCATCAACCAAACCCTTAAACAATCACATTAAGTTTTGGGCTTCACCTCAACAGACAATCCATATTACATAATAATTTACATATGAGTCCATATAATTGAAATTGTCCTAAAAATCTCCAAATTGGGCTGTATATATAACCTTATAAGTATGTTTTGTGAAAATAACCTTATGAAATCAAAAAGTATTGTTAGTAACTATAATATATCTATAACCGACCGTTTTATGAATCACATCAAGATATGATCGAAGCCGTCTTTGTTACACGTAAGGTAACTCGACCCATCAATGGTCACATTTACCAACACAATTGAATAATTTGGACTTTGAAGTGGATGTGTAGTATGAAAATTTCATGTAATGTGATCATAACATGCTATTTCTAATTGGGTCCTTCTTAAAAATCATTAAGATCAAACTTCAAACATAATCAGAGTGTGGATAAACTGAAATTTATTTATACTGAAAAATAACTTTATGTAATTGTAACTAAAAATATCTACAAATGAAAAATATTTGAAATAACAAACTCCCACTAACGTCCTCAATTGACATAATAATCATACTAACAATGTGCCTATGAAATATTTTGGGTGGTAGTCTCTTAATAAGCGGATCCACAATCACGAAGTCTGTACCGATATACTCAAAAGACAATTGACCACTTTGAATTCTTTTTTTAACAATCCGGAACTTAATGCCAATATGTTTTGAATTCATCGAGCTCCTGTTGTTATTGGAACACATAACTACTGATTTATTGTCACAATGTAATCTTAGTGGTCTTTCATTACAATCAACAATAAGCAGTCCCGTAACAAATTTCGCAGCCATATTCCATGATTGGTTGCCTCATAACATGTTTCAAATTCAATTTCCGTGGTGGAAGAGGCTGTAAGAAACTTTTTAGCACTCTTCCAGAACGTAGATTTCATACTATCTTGACATCCATTTAAATCAGACTCAGTATACATAATGATATCAAGTTGATCAAACTTCCGATATATGAACATGTAATCTTTTGTTGTCTGTAGGTACTGTAAAACTATTTTGACTGTTTTTCAATGTTGCACTCCTGGATAACATAGATATCTGCCTAACATTCATATCACGTATGCAATATTTGGACGTGCACAAATATGAGCATACATCAGACTCCTCACTACAGATGCATAAGAAATCTCCTGCATTTCATTTTCTTCAAATTCATTCTTGGATCATTGTTTAGGACGAAATTTGTCTCTCTTAGTCACATGGATATCTGTTAGTTTATAGTTTTGCATCCCATGTCGCTTGAGAACTTTTTCGACATAGTCTTTTTGTGATAATCCAATAATACATCGAGAGTGATCTCAATGTATCTGGATACTTACAAAAGATGCATTACCAAGATCTTTCATTTCAAAATTCTTAACTAGAAATCTCTTGGTGTAATGCAATGAATCTATAACTTTGCTTACTACTAGAATTTCATCAACATATAAAACTAGAAAAATATGCTTACTCATACTGAACTTATGGTACACACAATCGTTGACCAAATTCATCACAAAATCAAACGAGATGATCAGTTGATGAAATTTGAAATATCATTTTTGAGATGCCTGTTTAAGTCCATAGATGGATTTCTTGAGTTTGCAAATCATATTATTTGAGTCTTTAGACACAAAGTTTTCCGGTTGCACCATATAAATCGTTTCAGCAATGCCACCATTTAGAATTAGAGTCTTTACATCTACTGATGAAGCTCAAGATCAAAATGCGCACCAAAGCCATTATAATCGTTAAAGAGTTTTTCGAAGAAATCGGAGAAAACGTTTCATTATAATTGATGTATTCTTTCTGTGTAAAGCTTTTAGCGATAAAAAGAGTTTATATCTTTTCACGTATCCTTTCAAATCCCTCTTAATTTTAAATGTCTATTTGCAACCAATGAGTTTTGCACCTTTAGGTAATGGAACAAGATCTCATACATAATTATTTTTCATGGACTTTGTCTCCTCATTCATGGCATCATTTCACTTCAGAGAGTTTAACTTTTCATGGCTTGATGGAATTTGATAGGATCATCTTCCATCATTCTAATGTCTGCCTCATGTACTTGAAGAAATACAACGTAATCATCTAGCATTGCATTTCTTCGCTATCTAATGGATCTTCTTAGTGGAATAGGTTCTAGAAGTGTTTGAGTTTGTTCATTTGGAATGAGAGGATATCCAATATTGTCTTGATGTATTGTTTCTTAGTCAAAGTGAAGAATATGATCTTGATCAATGCCCAAGACATATGTAGGAATAATTGCATATTTATCTTCAAAGACAATAGCTTTAACCGTATCTCCCCTGCAAACTCAGCATCCTCAAAAGACCGGATATTTCCTGACTCAAAAATCGACTTACTTTTGAGATCATAAAACTTGTATCCCCTGGATCTTTCAATATATCCAATAAAATAATAATCGACCGTCCTTGAGTCCAATTTCTTTTCATTACGCTTATAAGGTCATGCCTCATCTGGAGTTTCCCAAATGTACAAATGCTTAAGACTAAAATTTTTGCATTTTCGAAGTTCATTAGAGGTTTTGGTCGCTGCTTTAATTAGATCCTCGTTAAGGATATATATATGCTGTTGTCTTTAGTGCTTCTCCCCAGATTAATTTGGGTAATGTAGAATGAATAATCATACTCCTGGCCTTTTTCTTAAGTGTTCCGTTTCATCTTTCAGCAACATTATTCATAATGGGCAAACTCGGCATAGTGTACTAAGGGAAAATACCTCATTCCTCTAGAGATCTAGCGAAAGGTCTTGGAAGTTGTTCATTTGAACCGTCATATCTACCTTAGTCTTCATCCCCACTGTTAGAACTTACGTTTTTAATCTTTAAGACAAGTTGATTGTGCTATAAAAATCGAGGGTTTCAGATTTTAATTCATTTCCTTTACTTCAAAACGAGAAATTGAGAGAAAAGAAAGGAGGGTTCTTCATTTCCATCTCTAAAATCATCAACAAATTTCCATGCCTTACTTACAAGGTCTCGGGTCCATGGCTCAATGGTTCACGATGGTTTAGCGTCGGGCTCGAGCCACTTCAAGCGTGAATACGAGTGCAAGTTCTGCCTGTTGCGGGTTTGTGCATTAGATTTCAACGTAATATTATATATGTGTATTGGTCTCCCTTATTGTATTTATTATAAATCATACAAAGAGAGTGACAAGAAAATAATTTTGAGAGAGACATGTTCTTGTAAAAACTCTATTTGTTTCTTAGTATCATTATAGTGAAAATTTGGAACTGTGACAAATTTGACGTAACTCTCACATCGAGTATACACGGGAATACCATACAATAAAAACGTACATGAGATCAGTACCCTATCATTATCTGCCTCTGCTTGTTCCTAATTCAGTGCGAACAAATGTCCTTGCACTCGAGGATGGCATAATAGGCAAAACAACTACGGTGGTAGTTGTACCACCTTCACTACGGTGACATTTATGTCACAATGACTACGAATGGACGATTAATTAATACTTAAAAGATGGAAACACCACAAAAAATATGTTAATGGCCAATATTGGCTATCAACATGAAATATATGATCACACATGCTTTGCTTTGGACGTTCGTATAACTTAGCTTTGTCCATCAAACACTAATTCAAGTTAATAATAATTTAGTGTATAGAATAGGTAATATCTAGACAAAAATATTAAAAAATTACATTTGTAGATTTTAGCACTCAAAGCAATCTACTTGGAGTTTAAAAAATAATAATAATAATAATAATCTTATACGTAAATTCATCATTTCTTTATTATTAATTTTCTGATATTTCTTTATTATTATGTTAGCTTGCTACTTATGGTTTAATATATACCGGCCATCAAAATTTACCTTTTCTATTATTCAATACCAAATTTACCCATATTTTATTTTCATCTGTTATTCAAGAAAAAATCTATCATATTAATTTTATCAATATTCAAACCTCTTTGAATCTTATCTAAACCTCATCAAAAATTCTTAAGATGATATCATATCTCATTTACAAATTATTATAAAAAAAAAAAAACCAAAATCATATAAAGATAATCTGTATAAATTTTTGTTTAAATCATTAATTTTTATGGCGTATCCATGCATAGTGTGGAATTCAATTTCCGCGGTTCCCTTCAAGCATACAACATAATCCACACCGTATCAAGAATCCTAACGCATTGATACGCAGTTTACGTAACTAAGCCTAAGCATATATGAATTCCTTTCCCGTGCACGTTTTGTGGGCGGTGGTGGTGCTCTTGGCGGCGGCGGCGTTGCCTGTGGTGTGCGGGGTGTGGTTGGACTTGCCTAGTACAGGTGCAAAGTGCGTGTATGAGGATTTGCGTCACAGCGACGTCGTGGTGGGGGATTACTACGCCTTCATCGGAGATCAAGAAGATGAGAATTCGCCTGTTTTCCCCACTATCTCTGTTACTGTTAGCATCTATATTTTGTCATCTTTCATGTTTTGATTTCTGAACTTCTATCTTTATATGTATATATGTTGTGTCAAGCGATGATTCGTCACCATTCTCGTTTAGCGAAAATGATTAAAATAAGTTGTTATAGAAGTCTATTATACATGTCGATACTAGGAAAGACTCTTAGCATCTATATATAATATGCTTAGGCCGTTTCCAATACATTTTCGCCGTGCCCCGGATGAGTTTCCCTAGCGATGTGTCCATTCATCGTGATTAATTTTAGATGGATCGATTAAAAACGTGTTCTTCATAGTTGTTTAGTGATGAATTAAAATTTTAGATGATGGACAAGTTAAAGAGTACAACTTTGTAACGGTGCGACTCAAATCTTAATCTGCATGTATATACTCGATATGTGCAGGATGCATATTAGACAGTAACTCGTTTCTAAACGTGTTCCTATCAAGATAATCACAACCAATCTAACGAAATCTCGCATAATATATATTTTGTAGGTTACATCACCGAATGGAGACGACCTCCATCGCCAAGAAAACGTCACTCACGGCCAGTTCGCCTTCACTACAAGCGACAGTGGCACATACTCGGCTTGCTTCTGGGAGCATGGTGATCATCATGGAGGCAAAACCGTGACCGTCGGTATCGACTGGAAAACGGGAGTTGCTGCTAAAGATTGGGATGCAATTGCAAAGAAAGAAAATCTTGAAGTAAGTTTTATTCTAAACTTAAACCTAAATTTATATTCATGTTCATACATTTGATTCATGTGTATATATATGTCTGTCTAGGGATATTATGTTTGATTGTAAATTATTTATGTCTGCAGGTGATTGAAGTTGAGTTGATGAAGGTTGAAGCAGCTGTGAAACTAATCCATGGCAATTTAATCTCTCTTAAAGAAAGGTTACCATCTGGATTCTTTTATACTCTTCCAAGTCCTTTTATTTTTTTTTGTTATAACCTACTGCCGCTATTTTCCGGTGCGCAATGAGTAAATCGAAGCCTTGGGTAGTAAAAAAAAGTGGGATGCTGTATTTCTAAGATTCGATTTCATATTCGAATAAACCTCGTAATCGCAAGAAAGTGAGTTTTTTCATTATGGGCCTAGCAAAAGAAAAATTGGGATAAAATCCCATTAGGATCTCCCCCCTTCAAAATCGGACGTGAAAGTTTCCTTTCATCTGGCTCAAGGTAGGTATACCAAATAAAGAAACGAGTTCTCACTTTTAAATTATAGAAAACCCAAAACCAAAAAGATATACTCCTTCAGGATAACGCAGTAATCTGCAAATCACGTTAGCTAAGTCAACCGTACTAGGCATACCCTGTGTGACATGCTCGCTGTGTGTATTGTTGTTTCGGACAAGAAATTTAATCGATCCATTAAACAATATAGGTATTTCAAATCAACTTTACATGAGATTTAACATTTACTTTTAAGATGAGTCGATAGCCGTAACGGAAACTCAGTCATTGTTGGATAGCAATATTTGCTCCTGTTATGAGAGCGATCCAAAATCGTTGTATATTTGTGCAGTTAAAAAATTAAAGATTTGAGTTGTATCGTTATTATCATCGATGCCTTTCTGATACACGTCGTATTTTGATTACAGGGAAGCGACGTTGAGGAACATGAGCGAGGCGACGAATGTCAGAGTTGCATGCTGCAGTATGGTTTCTCTCGGGGTGTGTATTGTTGTTTCGGTCTTCCAAGTATGGTACTTGAGACGTTTCTTTAAGAAGAACAAATTGATATAGAATTTGGCATTTTTTTAGGGAACTATTTATTATATATTACAAAAGTTAGAAAGATGAAGATTTACTTTTTTTAATTGTTAGTTTTGATTAGGATAAGGATCTTTTTTATTATTATTTTTCTTTCGAATGAAATAAAAATCTCGATTTTTTTTTGAAGATATGTTGTTAATTTGTCAAATTTTATCTTGGTTGTGTTTGAATCGAATAATTTGATTTTGATGTATAATTCGATTTAGGTGAGGATTTGATATGAGAGTGTATCTCAGATAAAATCAACGTCAATACTATTGAAAATGGGCAAAAACTTGTGTGAGACGGTCTCAAATGTCGTATTTTGTGAGACAGATCTCTTATTTGGGTCATCTATGAACAAGTATTAATTTTTATGCTAAGAGTATTATCTTATTTGGGTCATCCATGAAAAAATATTATTTTTATGCTAAGAGTATTACTTTTTATTGTGAATATCGGTAAGATTGATCCATCTCAGAGATAAAGATTCGTGAGACCGTCTCACAATAGACTTACTCTTGAAAATGTTTTTTTCTATCCAAACAAGCCGAGGATTTTGAAATTGTGGATTTGAAATTCATTGAAGTAAAATACAACAATCGTTCTTCATTTGATTATGGGTTTTGTTGTGTAGGTTGTTTCTAGGAAATGTACATTTTATTGATTTAATTGCGTATGAAAATTTAGAAGCTTAATTAGAATTAGAATTGGATTAGTTTGTTCGTTAAATTATTATATTTAGTAGGGAGAATTTCTACCAAAACAAATGATTATTTTTTTAAATCCAAAAAATTATGAATTATGTTTATTTTGTATCAAAAACCAAATCTGTAATTTTTCTTTATACCCAAAGGCCAATAAAATATGTTCTCAAAGTATCATAACAAACAAATAGATAAATAATTTTAAAAAATGCAAATCATTTTAGAAAGATTAATAATTATTAAAATTATTGATATAATATAATGAATAGGGATGTCCAAACCCAGACCCGCAATGGACCCGCGTGTATGGGGTGTGTTTGGGCATATTAAATGGGTCATGGGACGGGTCTCGAGTCCAATTTTTCAGACCCGTCTGGATATGGGGCGGGTCATGGGTCCTATAAAACCTGCCCCATACTCACCCCATATATGTTGATATAAATAGTCTAGGGTTTTGTTTTTATTAATTTTCATTTTTTTAGTAGCTCACATCAATCATAACGGTCTTAGTTATTCATATGTCAACTGTTGCATTTAAATCTACTTTTAGCAATAGTGGAAGAATAGATGGTTCTCATCTTTGTAGACTTAATCCAACGACTTTGGAGGCATTGATGTGCACGCGAAGATGGTTGTGAGGTGAGGTGAAAAGTGAATAAATCACAGTTTTATTTTGTTATTGTACTTTCATTTTAATTTTTTTTACTGTACTTTCTCTTTTTAAATTACATTTTTTTACAATTTGAAATTACAGTTTTATTTTTTCAATGTACTTTATCTATTTAATTTTATAGTTAATTCTTCAAGTAGTTTACCAACTTGTACCACCATTCTTGATGAACAGGAAAATGATCCCGAAAAATGTGTCTGAAATATTGCATACTCGCTAATTTTATATTGATCTGTATAAATTATGCTATGACTTATTTTTGGGGATGTCAAGATTTTTTTGGAGTGCTAGTAAATCTTTTTTTTATGCAATTCTTTATGTCGTGAAAATACTTTGTTTGTTATTATTAAGTGTGGTCGAAGACATGAATTAATTTTCCACAATGTTGTGTTTAGAGGCTTGTCTGTTTTTTAATTCAGTCATGTGAGAAGAAAGATTACTTTTTTATTTTAAAAAAATTCGGGTCTCATGGGGCTCACGGGTCTACCCGGCCCCGTTTCGTATTCGAGGTGGGGTGGGTCCGAAGAATATTTAACCGGGGTGGGGCGGGTAATGGGTCAAAGTTTTTTTCATGGGGAGGGTCTTGGGTTTAGCCAAACCCGCCCCATTGACATCTCTAATAATGAATATATTTAAATTTTAAATATTATTATATAAAAAATATTTAGGTAATTTGAGATAACGCTCATATGATGATAACAATAGTAGAGTTGTCACTTATAAAAAGAATATAAGAAGATATTTTAAAAAAAATCATATATTATTTTGTTTGTCAAAAATTTAACAATAAAAAAATATTTTTCAAAAAGTCACAATTTTTGTAATTTATTAGATGAATAAATTTTGATTAGAAATTTTAATTATTTTTTAGGATATTTTAAAAAATATTTATATTTAAGTTCTAATGATAATAATAATAGCAACTTACAGACAATCAATATATCAGAAACTCACGAAATTCTTTAAAAAAATTGAAATATATAATATAATATATATATATAAATATATTTTATTTAATATGATAGATAATAGTGAAAGTAAATATATAAAAGTATAACAAAACCTAAAATCATAAACAAAATTAAATGAAATGATATAATCAGTACATACACTTAAATGTAGTTTATATTTTAAGGGACGTCAAATTCAAATTCGAATTTAAAAAAAAAATTGAAAAGACTTCACATTTAATTGTGTATTTATTTCTTATTTGTTTACAAATACTTAATGTGATAGATGCATACATTAATACTGATAAATATTTCTGCAACTTCTGCGTGACCAGGGACGTAACAAAGTTTCGAAGTCCTTTTCTCGAGTTTTTTACTTATGAAATGACGATCGACTTCAACAAGCTTAGTTCGATCATGATTGACTGGGTTATTAGCAATATTTATCGCAGCTTGATTTTAACACTTTAGTTCCAATACCTGATGCTTCTTTAATTTCAATTCTGCCAACAACCTTTGTGTACATATACCTTCGCAAGTTCCATTGGCCAAGGACCGAAACTCAACTTCAGCACTATTTCTTGCTACCACAGGTTTCTTTTTCTTCGTTATGTTACAAGTTTACCCCATGCAAATGAGCAATACCCAGATGTGGATCGTCTGTCAGTGGAAGATTTTGCCCAATCAACATCATTGTATAACTGCATGTTTCTTAGGACGATCTTGTGGAAGCATAGTCCCTTTCCAAAGGATCCTTAGAGGTGCTTCAATACACTAAAAACATCATCCATATGTTCTTCAGTTGGATTGTTCATGAACTGGCTTATAATACTTACAACAAATCCAATGTCAGGTCTTGTGCAAAATAGATATATCAGCTTGCCTACCAACCTTTGATATATTCCTTTGTCAATTGTTGGACTTTATTCATTATTTCCAAGTTTCATGGATTCATAAGAGTATCAACATGCTTGCATCCCAACATTCATGTTTCTTTCAAAAACAAAATTAAACAAGTCTTAAATAATCAAAATTAAATGTTTATATTGTTGAAAAATAATATTTAAAATGTGTGTATTGAATATTTGAATGTTGAAAATTAGGTAAAATTAGGTGTTGAATATTGAAATTTGTATGTGATGATGAAGGTAATGATGTAATTTAATTTTGGATTATTTGTAAAAATTTTCTATAAATAGATCTCTCATTTGTGAAGAAAATCATAATTGAGTCTAAAGAAAAATATTATAAAGTGTGTAGTGTGATAATTTTGAGAGTTTGAGATTTTTACTTTTTACCGTAAATTTTTACTTTTTCACAACACGTTATCAGCACGAAGCTCTAAAAGTCCTCCATATTTTTCCAAGCTCCAAAACAGAAGAAAAAGGTAACAAAAGTAATAATATTTATTTTATTGTTTATTTATTTATTGTTTATATATTTACTATATAATATAATGTTATTATAAATAATAAAAATAAATTTTTCAAAAAACTTGTTATAAATCATGGGAAGATGTTAAGATGACATCCCACACTCCCGGTAAGGGATACGACAAGTATAAAAGTCTATAAGATTTTTAAACAAAATATCTTATGACACCTCATTATAATATTGTGATATGATATACATAATTATTTAAAACATTACTAATATTATATACACCATATTATTACCATAAAATTATACAAATACATACATTTATTTTCTTGTACACCAACGGTCATAAACGGTAACAAAACGGCTAGTTTTTGCCCTATAAATATGATCTCACAAACACATTCAATCACTCCAACTTTCTCTTCTTCTCTAAAATTATTCTTCATCAAATTTTTGAAGAAAAAAGAAGATGGCTTTCACAAAGTTATTTTTAATTATTTTGGTTATAATACTCACGAATCTTGTACTTATCGGAGAATATC
>NC_133309.1:1154318-1221892 GCF_012295235.1 Primulina huaijiensis | reverse complement strand
AAATGTATTGATGTTCGTCACATTCAATCAAGTGAAAACTCATCAGATCTCTTCACAAAGGCACTTTCTACGACAATATTCAGAAAGCACATATATAATATTGGGATGCGCAATCTACGAAATTTGTGAAGAATTGTTCGTGTCAACTGAGGGGAGTTTACGTGACTGCAATCTTTTTCCCTTACTATGGTTTTTATCCCAATGAGTTGTTCCTAGTAAGGTTTTTAACGAGGCAATATAAAAACACGTAATGAAGACAATCATTATGATCATCATCACAAGGGGGAGTGTTGAAAAATAATATTTAAAATGTGTGTATTGAATATTTGAATGTTGAATATTTGAATGTTGAAAATTAGGTAAAATTAGGTGTTGAATATTGATATTTGCTTGTGATGATGAAGGTAATGATGTAATTTAATTTTGGTTTATTTGTAAAAATTTTCTATAAATAGATCTCTCATTTGTGAAGAAAATTACAATTGAGTTGAGAGAAAAATATTATAAAGTGTGTAGTGTGATAATTTTGAGAGTTTGAGATTTTTACTTTTTGCCGTAAATTTTTACTTTTTCACCACATATATTATATTTTTTCGGTCTTAAATAATGACTTAATTTTTTAGCCCATCGGCTGATCCAAACAAGCCTCTAACTGCGCACCAGGCCGAATTCACCCCCGAGACCCGAGCCACCACCGCATCCACTTCCTTCTCCGCTCGGTGATCTGCCAGTTACAGCCGCCAGGGTCATCGGAAAACGTATAAAACCAAGGAAATTGAACCGTAGCAGCGAAAGGTTATAAATCTCAACTCTCAATTGTGTCTCTTTATTTCTTTAGATTTGAATAGCTTTTTATGTTCTTTTCGTGAGAGTCCATTTTTCGAACGGTCAAATCCATGTGGGTTAATGTAGAGACATTTTAGGATTGAGAAACAAGTCGGGGAAAAAGGTAGGAAAGGGGGAAACGGAAAACTCAGCTACAGCGGCAGAGAAGCTGCTGCGTCTCAGGCTGATTCGGGGGATTATTGGGTTCGGTATATTTGTGTTTGAAGTGTTATGTGATGCCCGAAAATCCTGGAAGAAGATCAAACCTGAATTCATAGGTTTTTGGATTTAAAAAGTTAGGTTCTTGCCCAATAAGCTCAAATTTGTATGCTGGCCTGAATTAGAGGTTTTATAAACATTCATAGTTTAGTTCTTAAGTTTTAAAGATATTAATGAGTAGAAGATGTGAATATTTTGGTATTATAGCATGCTTTGGTTGATAGTTTACAGGAGTTAGCTCATTGAGATTTTGGAATTGTTTCATTGATTTTGTTTTTACGTTTATTTTGATTGTATTGTTCAATAATTAGGAAGTAAATCCACGTTAATTAGCAATCTGTTTTATGTTGTATCAGTTAACTGCCGCTGTTCTGCAATGGGAAAGAACGAATTCTTGACCCCGAAAGCAATCGCAAACCGAATCAAAGCCAAAGGTTTGCAAAAACTCCGATGGTACTGCCAAATGTGCCAGAAACAATGCCGCGATGAGAACGGTTTCAAGTGTCATTGCATGAGCGAGTCCCACCAACGCCAGATGCAGGTATTCGGACAAAACCCTACCCGTATTGTCAGTGGGTACTCTGAAGAATTTGAAACCACATTCCTTGAACACATGAAGCGCAGCCACCGCTTCAGCCGCATCGCCGCCACAGTTGTGTACAATGAATACATATCAGATCGTCACCATATTCACATGAATTCAACTGAGTGGGCTACCTTGACTGAATTTGTCAAGTATTTGGGTCGAACTGGGAAGTGTAAGGTTGAAGAAACCCCCAAGGGTTGGTTCATCACATACATTGATCGAGATTCCGAGACACTCTTCAAGGAGAGGATGAAGAATAAGAGGGCAAGGGCAGATCTTGCTGATGAGGAGAAGCAGGAGAGGGAAATACAGAGGCAAATAGAGCGGGCTGAGCAGATGATGGAAACAGTGGATTCTGCTGCTGCAAATGGGAAGAATGAAGAGGGAAGCAAATCAAGAATGTTTGAGAAAATGGAGGAAGACGCAGATAAAAAGATTAAGCTGAGTTTGGGGTCATCGGCCAAGAATGCACATGAGAAGAAAGATAGTGCAAAATTGTTGTTTGATGAGGAAGAGTTCGAGAGTAAGAACGGAAAGAGCAAGAAGCCGAAAGATGACGATAAATCAGGGAAGAATGAATCAGCGTTGGATGAACTGATGAAGGAAGAAGAAAAGGCAAAAGAACGGAGCAACAGGAAGGATTATTGGTTGTTTGAGGGAATAGTTGTGAAGGTGATGAGCAAGGCATTGGCGGATAAAGGATATTACAAGCAGAAGGGGTTTGTGAGGAAGGTGATTGATAAATATGTTGGGGAGATTGAAATGCTTGAGAATAAGCATGTATTGAGGATCGATCAGGAGGAGCTGGAGACGGTGATTCCACAGATAGGGGGCCTTGTCAAGATAGTGAACGGGGCATATCGGGGTGAGAATGCGAGGTTGCTAGCAATCGATACTGAAAGGTTTTGCGCCAAGGTGCGGGTTGAGAAGGGTCTTTATGATGGAAGGGTTCTCAAGGCTGTTGAGTATGAAGATTTATGCAAATTGGTGAATTGAGTACGTTGGGTCGAGAGAGAGATTACTTTTGTGCTCTCTGAGTGGTATTTGTTTTCGTTATGTCTTCTGTCTACTGTGTTGGCAAATACAGCTTTTGATCAGTTAATGGATTTTAATACAATTTTACATCCACTTCTTGCCTTCATCATATGTTCTATCAATTACTGAGCTTGAAGATAGGTTCTATGATTCGAACATACATCAATTCTCGAGCATCGCTGTTATCTGATACATTTATGTAAGTCCGAGGGTATATCACATCACTTTTTCATTCATAAGCTAAGCCAATTCTTATTTTTTTTCCTTGATGTGTTTTCTGTAATGTTGATGTCTACATTTGAAATGGGTAAATCGGCCATCTCAGAATATTGTTAGTCAAGAATTGGGTGAAGGGACAATTTAGTTTAACCACACACAAACTGTAACTTGGTTGTTGATTTAGTCGTAACTAGATTAAAGAAATTTAATTCTTGATTTGATGTTTACCAACCCTTTTATCCATCTGACATTTGGCACCAATTTTTGACCCTTTTCACCAAAATTTCTTCAAATTTTCATAACATTCAAATTCAACCTTTTGGATGTGCATAATCAATCACTTTTATTGAAGTGCAAGTTTTGATGAATTTGGTACGTGGAAATGGAAGAATTGGTGTACTAAAAAATCGCTAAAATTAGAAATTTTAATATTTTAATTCAATAATATACAAGTAAAGTACACTTATTTATGAGTAAGTTTTTTGTGAGACGGTCTCACGAATTTTTATCTGTGAGACAGGTCAATTCTACCGATATTCACAGTCAAAAGTAATACTCTTAGCATAAAAAGTAATATTTTTTAATGGATGACTTAAATAAGAGATTCGACCCACGAAATTGATCCGTGAGACCGTCTCACAATAGTTTTTATGGGTATTTATTAGATCAACTTTTAATTTAAGAATGATTGACGTATATGAGGTTTCAAAAGCTACAAGGTTTCACTTTTTGTAACACAAAAATACATCGTTTGGCCTTGGTGATCTAAATTCTTTTTTATTAAAGAAAATATTTGGAATGAAAAGTCCAAAATTTGTTTTCATTTATTTCAAAATCAATTTTTATCATGATATCATCGCCAAATTTCAAAACTTGAATACTCGACTCTTCTCTGTGGTTCCAACGAAATGTGAAAAGTTCCTCTCTATATTCTTTTTATATCAATCCAACAAGAACACTCCAATAAACTCATGCTAACTTGAGTACCCACAAAATCTCGACAAAGCCTATAGTGAAGTAGAGTACAAAGATCAAATTAGTGAATCTATCCAACTCCATGCATCCCGAATCCGAAAATATCCGACACACAACCCGGATCAATTCGATCAATCGCCATGATCCCCCATAGCAACAAAAATGTGTTCTGATATTAGCAACAGGTCTTGGAGATCGAAGGTTTAACACCTCACCTAAACTCTTCCTTTGGCCACGTCTTTGTCCAAACCAGCTTACTGCTCAATTCTTTTTGCGTGAATCCATCATAAACCAACTTAATGATTTATGAAGTTTACTTGAAATCTTTGATAATGACAAATGAATCATGCTACGATGAACGATGAGTTGAGACAATTGTTAAACATTTTTTTTAAGAAGAATTTGCTCTGCTCTAATGCTTCGGTTGTGACAATCATCTCCCATGATAAAACAACTTCTTCTTGCAATAACAACAAAATAAATTGCAAGAACAATAACCCAAAAATATAGTAAATTCTCTTTGTAGAATAAAGAAGAATGAACAATATGAGTGCAAAATTTTTGATGCAAAAATTGACTTTGATTGAGTCTAGATGCTCTATTTAATATTTCAATTTGAAGGGACATGTTGATTTTATCAAAGTAGGTGTCTCTTGGTTCATAAAACTTAATTTAACCATTAATGTACATCAATCCAATGAAATGATATCAAGAAAACTCGAAAAAGAAAATTCAGTCAGCACTTGGTGAACAATTTTTTTTCTTTTTTTCTTTCTTTTCGAGTTCTAGTGTTTGTTACTTAATTTCAATTCATTAAGCTCAACAAATTCTAACAATCCTCCACATTAATTAAATTAATGTATGAATGGACATGATAACTAAAATAAAGTTTACATGGAAATTTATCACATTAGAATGTGTAGTTTTTTGGTTTGAACATTCCTTAGCATAATACTATCAAATTTACTAGGCTACAAAATGAAAATGATATCTTGAACTTCATGACTGTTTTTGTAAAATCAGACAATATTACTTACATGATACATTTCTTACCATTTCTATTTGGTTTTTCGGTTTTGCCCGTTTTGCCCGTGGAACACATCTTGGCTTCATAAGTGTTTCGTTGAGGTGGCATGTCCTCACACCTATATAGGTGATCTCCTTTTAAAGATATCCTAGCATACCCTGCTTTTGCAAGAAAATGAACCATTAAAAGTACATTATTTAACCTCATTACATTGGTAGGTAATAATAATCATCGTTCTAGGAATGATAAGGCAATAATTCCTGAGTGTTAGCTCAATTTTTCATAATTTAGTTTTTCATTGAACCAAGCTCTTAGAATCTCCAATCAATAAGGTTGGGTTAATGCAATTGTTGTACACTTTCTTCTTAAGAAGAATTTACCTCGCTCTATTGCTTCAGTTTGTGACAATACACTCTCAAGATACAACTTCTTCTTGCTAAAAAAAATACTAAAATTGCAAGAACAATAACAAAGAAATATAATAAACCTTCTTTGTTGAAGGAAGAAGAATGAACAATATAAGTGCATAATTTTTTATGCAAAAGTTGTCTTTGATATGGAGTCTTGATGCTCTATTTAATGTTTTCAATCTGAAGGGGCATGCTTATTTATCAAAGTAGGTGTCTCTTGGTTCATAAAACTGAATTTAATCATCCATGGACACCAATCTAATGAAATGATATCAAGAAAACTCGAAAAAGCATGCAACTGCATGTGAAAACAGAGCAACGAAAACGGCACCCCCGCGCCCCACAGCCTGGTCTAGCAAAATCTGGATATAACTGGGCGCGCAGGGGCTCGTTGAAAATGTGCCCCTATGTGCTCAGTTTTGTTCAGGTTCTCCCGGACAGAGCGGCAATGCAGGGGCTCCCTGTGCTGCCTGGAGAATCAAAGCAGCACTTGTTGCAAATTTGTTTTTCTCTTTTTGTTTTTTCGAGTCTTTCTAGTGTTCGTTGCTTAATTTCAATCATTAAGCTCGACAAATTCCAACAACTTTTGTATTAGAGTTTACAGATGAAAATTGATTTTGGTAGCATTCAATGGAAAAAAGTTTAATGCCCTTTTCTAACGTTCTCCCTATAAAATATTAGGTTTAATATCACATTTTCCCAATAAAAAAAACATGGTTAGTTCTTGATTTGGGTTTAATATATATTATATTCACTTTCCAACACATATTTTTAATCAGTATTTGACTTGAATGTCAGAATGGATACGTTGAAGCTTACCTCCAGCCTCTTTCTAGCGTTCATTCCTTTGATTTCAGGTATCCAAGTTGTCCAGCTCCTAAGTCCGACGGACATGTGACCCAATAACATCAAATTCATTCATTGATTATCACGAAATGCAAGCCCGTATTTTCTAAGAACATCGTTACATTTTCCAAAACATTCAAAAAAAATAATAAATTAATCATTGAAATATTGCATACCAATTGTTTCATGCATAATTTGGTACATAACCATGCTACATACATAACAAAAAACACGATTTAATAAAAAAAAATTGAGAATGATGAAAGCTCGGATTTTTCAAGAAAGAACATACAAGAAAGCACAAAGAGACAATCGGATAATTTCTAAGCAAAGATTCCTCCTTGCTTTCTCATCGGCGCAAAAGGCTGGAGGAATTATCGATTAGTGTTTATCACATTGGGGAAGAATGATATGGGCTCTCCGGCAGCAGTTCTGAAGGCATTCAGAGGAACGTATCGAGGTAATTCTAGGCACAACAAAGTGAGATGCATGACACTCGCAGCGACGGTTTATCTACTCTGGAATACGAGGAATAGAGCAATTTTTGAAAACGAGCAACCTGATGTGGAAGTAATTATTAGGAAGATAAAGATTTTGGTACTTCAATGAATGTCTAACTTTGGAGACTTTACTGACAGTGCGTAATAGGATAAATTAGATTGTCGTAATTTTGTTTCTTCTGGAGATGTCTAGCGTGGTTGTTTATACGTTTATTGTTTACCTTTTTTAATGGAATTTATTTTCATTAAAAAAAATTATGTCCACTTTAACACTCACGTAAACAAGAGGACAAAATCCGAAAAATGGAGTACCAGTTCGAGACAATTGAAAACTGTAAGATGCTTACGTAGAAGAACACGAAAAATGTAGACATCAAACAAAATTTTATTTTGTATTTCTGTGAGAGCCCAACCCATTTGTAAGCCCAGCCTATGTGTTTTATTAATTAAGTAAATAATATAAAACAATTTAAAAAATATATATATATATATATAGAAGTCTCTCTCTTTTCTCCTGCATCAGCCGTAAGTTTGCTACTTCTTCTTCTTCAAATTTTCGCCTACTTTGACCCGCTTGTCAAAAAAATTAAAGCAAATATATATTCGGAAAGCTCTCGACAAGGGCTATCTCTTGATATCCATTTTGCAAGGTTTTTCAACAACCCTGTTCGAACCCTTCGGTCGTGACTCGTTCGAATTTCGTTCTTCGCCTCGATTTCGTGTTATTTCGAGCTTGGACAACTGATTTTATAGTTGTACTCGAAATTTGAAGTGTTTGAGGTAAAAATTCAGATTCTAGGGTTTCGAATTTTGGGTATTTTGGTTTATTTGAGTTCCAAAAATTAATATATGTTATATTATCGATTGTAGGTGATATATTGGAGCTAATTGGAGGTATTAACAGATTTTCGGAATTTATTTGGGAATAATTTCGAAAATTCAGAAGTTATAATTGGATTTTCGAATTTTAGTGTTCAATAATTAGATGTTTAGATGCTATAGAATTGTCGTCTATTAATTTGAGAAATTGTAAAGCCTAAAGTATGAATTTTTGGAATTTTAGGCTAAATTATTAAATATTAAAAAAAATAAATGGAATTTGATATGAAATGTATTATTTGCCACAGGATTGGATTCTGCGAGAAATCCTTAAGATATTTCGGTGGTAAATTAGTTAACTGTTGAGGTACGTATGAACCGTTTTCTTATGACGTCTATAGTGATGTGGAATGACGTTAAGTATTTTGTAATGAGTTGTGGCGTGCTTTATGTGCTTATGTGACTAACGTGATTGCATTCATGCATTTATTTGAGTTGATACTAAGTGCATAGCATTTCGANAGGTGGAGTTGGATAGTTCCCTTAGCTATGTTGAGCATCCAGTGCAAATTCTTGATCGTAAAGAAAAGCAACTCAGGAATAAAACGATTCCACTAGTGATGGTGCAATGGAGTAGATATGGGAGAGAAGAAGCTACATGGGAATTAGAGGCTAAAATGCGTCAGGAATGGCCTCATTTGTTTGGAAATGTAATAAATTATTCCATGTATTCTGATTTTCCTATGTACTATCAGTGGTAAATGTTCATAAACCACTTTTGTATACTTGATGTGTATGCTTGATTTCGAAGACGAAATCTTTTATTAGTAGGGGAGAATGTGAGAGCCCAACCCATTTGTAAGCCCAGCCCATGTGTTTGATTAATTAAGTAAATAATATAAAACAATTTAAAAAATATATATACATAGAAGTCTCTCTCTTTTCTCCTGCATCAGCCGAAAGTTTGCTCCTTCTTCTTCTTCAAATTTTCGCCTACTTTGACCGATCGTATCTCCACCGCCGCTTGTCAAAAAAATTAAAGCAAATATATATTCGGAAAGCTCTCGACAAGGGCTATCTCTTGATATCCATTTTGCAAGGTTTTTCAACAACCCTGTTCGAACCCTTCGGTCGTGACTCGTTCGAATTTCGTTCTTCGCCTCGATTTCGTGTTATTTCGAGCTTGGACAACTGATTTTATAGTTGTACTCGAAATTTGAAGTGTTTGAGGTAAAAATTCAGATTCTAGGGTTTCGAATTTTGGGTATTTTGGTTTATTTGAGTTCCAAAAATTAATATATGTTATATTATCGATTGTAGGTGATATATTGGAGCTAATTGGAGGTATTAACAGATTTTCGGAATTTATTTGGGAATAATTTCGAAAATTCAGAAGTTATAATTGGATTTTCGAATTTTAGTGTTCAATAATTAGATGTTTAGATGCTATAGAATTGTCGTCTATTAATTTGAGAAATTGTAAAGCCTAAAGTATGAATTTTTGGAATTTTAGGCTAAATTATTAAATATTAAAAAAAATAAATGGAATTTGATATGAAATGTATTATTTGCCACAGGATTGGATTCTGCGAGAAATCCTTAAGATATTTCGGTGGTAAATTAGTTAACTGTTGAGGTACGTATGAACCGTTTTCTTATGACGTCTATAGTGATGTGGAATGACGTTAAGTATTTTGTAATGAGTTGTGGCGTGCTTTATGTGCTTATGTGACTAACGTGATTGCATTCATGCATTTATTTGAGTTGATACTAAGTGCATAGCATTTCGAGTCTTGACTCCGTTGATTGCTAGCATTATTGATCTGTTATGATGTTGTGTCATCTATGGAGCGAGTGATAGGACTAGATCACTCCTGACATCTTATCGATGAAACGAGTGATAGGATTAGCACACTCCTGATGACTGCTCGAGGACTGACCGGGTCGCTACCGGACCCTCGATGCTACGTGCATGGATGAGCGGCGGCATGATATTACGTTGCGGCAGTCCTGGCACCGGTGGCCACTGTTCCTGTTGCTGATGCGTTTCATTTGGACTCCGTTTTGGTATCCGTTATTTCGTTGTTACCGTCACGCATTGCATTGCATTTCATTGCATTTTACTTGATTTTATTTCACGTCAGTTATAATTGTCATGTATTTACTGGTTCGCCGTACTGGGGCCTGACCCCTCTTTTCTGTTTATGCTGTGGTTGTTATTGATGCCATAGCAGATTATCAAGGAGGATTTGACGCGTCTGGTGGAGCGTCAGGTAGCGGTGCCCAGTAATTGGATTGTTGTTGAGAGTTCCCAGCTATATATGTAGATATATGTATGTATTACATTATCGATATTTGCCAGGGGATGCCCTGCGTAGTTGTAGTGTTGCTTTTACGATATTTTGGATTGTTGTTGTGTGATCGAGCTGTGTCGGCTTTGTATGTGTTAGTCCTGGCCAGTGGGGCTATAGGTTTGTGAATTGATGTTATGACTTTATTTCGAGTATATAAATGTTGTTTGTGTTGTTTGGAAATTTTTGGGATGTCCAACTTACGGGGAGGTCATGCCGAAATTTCTATTGGCCCAAAAGGAAAATTTTTAATCGCTTTCGCTGTTTACATTAACGAATCCTGTTTGTTTGGACATTAAACGCTATTCAGAAGCACGTGCCCCCACAGTTGGTATCAGAGCGTAACTGGGATATGCTCGAATTAGAGTCTAGGGCACTTGAGTCTAGACACAAATAAAATGATTGCGTATGTGTTTGACTACTTGCTCTTATTTGACGTATGTGCTATGATTTATTCGAATTTGCCTCTGTTACGAGAGTAAGTTTCGACTTTTCTTTAGTTCTTTCGTGCTTATTAAATTATTTTGCTTTGGTACTAAATCCTCGTGTCTTATAGAACGGCACCTGGAGGAAAAACCAAAAAGGGAAAAGAAGTGGTACAGGAGTCAGAAGCACATAATGTTAGAGGACTTGACAATATTGTCAGAGGTAAACGTGGTCGTCCTGCAGCTCAGGTCGCTAGAAACGTGGAAGAAGAAGTGAACCAAGAAGTTGAACAGTTAACTCAGAAAGTTGGAGGGATGCAGTTGATAATCTCTCAATTTCAAGAACTACGTCCTCCTAAATTTTTTGGCAATGAAAGTGGCGAAAAAGCAGCGGGATGGTTGAAAAGTATTAACCATTTATTCAATTTGCTCGAATATTCCCAAAATGTCAGACTGAAGCTGGAAATCTATCAGTTAAAAGATCGAGCACAACTTTGGTGGGAAGCGGCAGAGGAAGCACTTAAAGCATCTGGCGAAATCATAACTTGGGACATATTCCGTGCTCAGTTTACCCAAGAATTTGCACCACCTTCGTATTATTATGCCAAAGAAGAAGAGTTTAATCAATTGGTGCAGGGCAATAAAACGGTTGTTGAATATGCTTCTCAATTTTCTGCTCTTTTGTCATATGTGCCACATGTTGCAAGAAATGACCAGTCCAAACTTTCCCGTTTCTTGCATGGACTACAAGGGACTGTTCATACTTTGGTGATGACTGGATCGCCTAATACCTATGTTCAAGCAGTAGAGATGGCAAAGAAGATAGAGGCTAGTCTGCACAGGGGAGCATCTCAACCAGTTCCACTTCCAATTCCAGTTTCTATTTCTCAGGGATCTGGAAATCATATGCCTATGCCAGCGGGTTTACCTCCGTACCAGCCTTTACAGTCCTCACAGCAACCAAAGCAACAACGATTCAGGGCAAAAGGCAAACAATTCAAGAAGAAATCGCAATCTAGCTCCTCCAGCTCAGGTAGTACTAGAGGGAGCAGTGCTGTTGGGTCTTCAAATGTTGTGTACTGTGACTGCTGTGGTGGTAGACATTTTAGCGCACAATGTGTAGGAGTTCAGGGGTCTTGCTATATATGTGGTCAAGTTGGGCATTTTGCGAAAGTATGCCCCAATGCACAAAGACAGCAATTTCAGCCACAACAGTCTGAACAGGTTCCTCGAGGACCAGTTTTCAGGCCGTACGCTCCTGCACAGTCATTTCAGCAGTCCAGTTATCCACCACCTAGAGGTCCTCCTCAGCAACAATTTCCAATGCCGCAGCAGGCTCGAGTACATGCATTGACTCAGGATCAGGCTCAGGATGCACCAGGATGAGTGATTGCAGGTATTTGCTATGTGTTTGATTATCCTACACGTATATTGATAGACACTGGAGCATCTCATTCATTTTTATCTGCTGCATTTGTTGATGAGCATGAGATTGCTACTATTCCGTTGTTGGATACTGTGTCAGTGGCTACTCCTGCCGGTGTATACTTGATGTCTCGTGAGATAGTCATAAATTGTGTGATTAGATTTGAGGATAATATTATGATAACTAATTTAATCAAGTTAGCTATGTCTGATTTAGATTGTATCCTCGGTATGGATATATTGACGAATTATCGAGCTACTGTGGACTGTTTCCATGGAATTGTCAGATTTAGACCGTATTATGGCAGTAAATGGAATTTTTACGGTTGTGATTCACAGTCTTGAAAGGGGATCGGTTACGGTGACCGGAAGCGCAACGGAAGTCAAAAATTTTTATTTTTCATGCTAAATTTTCGGCCACCATGTTCCTTGTGCAACAAATACATTTAAACATCATACAAGACATACATAGTGTGTTTGAGAGATTATACCTATCAACCTCTTGAGGTTGATGAATGGCACCAACCAAGTTGTAAACAACTTGGCTCTTGAGTGGATGAAGATCTACAAGCTTCCTCCTCCTTCAAAAATTAGGCCCACCACTTGCTAGGTAAATCCCTTCTTGTTTTGCACTAGAAAAACAAGAGGATTTTTCAATGAGAAGAATATTTCTTCCTCAACACTTGAAGAAGAAAAATGAGAGAAAAACTCGGAGAGAAGTGTGTGTAATTTTCGGCCAAGGTGTGTCTCATGGGGGGAAGGGAGACTTGTCTTGGACATGCAAAAAGTTGAAAGCAAAAGTTGCATGCCATGCCTTGAAAACACAAAAAGTAGTCTCCCAACCTTTCACCTCCCATGCATGTATATTATATGGTTTTTAATCAAATTAAAAACNTGTAATGAAGGATTTATTATTTATGCTCTCGACGTGGCACACGAAGAACGATTGAAAGTTTCTGATATACCTATTGTCAAGGATTTTCCTGACGTATTTGAAATTAGTTCTCCAAACACTTAGAGAAGCGCAGTTGTATGCCAAATTTTCTAAGTGTGAGTTCTGGTTGGACAGAGTTTTATTTTTAGGTCATTTTATATCTGCACAAGGAGTATCTGTTGATCCTAGTAAAGTTGAAGTCGTTATCAACTGGCCTAAACCAACCAATGTGTCAGAAATTCGAAGCTTTTTGGGATTAGCTGGGTATTATAGGCGTTTCATTGAGGGATTTTCTAGAATAGCTAGGCCTATGACCCAGTTGACACAGAAAGATCGACGTTTTGTGTGGATTGCGGAATGTGAGTCTAGTTTCCGGACTTTGAAAGAAAAGTTGACCACAGCTCCAGTGCTAGCTTTGCCTTCAGGCTCAGGTGGATTTGTTGTCTATACAGATGCTTCTCTAAATGGACTGGGTTGTGTTTTGATGCAACATGGGCGAGTGATTGCGTATTCATCTCGTCAGTTAAAGCCACATGAGACTCGATATCCAGTTCATGATTTGGAGTTAGCCGCTATTGTGTTTGCATTGAAGATATGGCGTCATTATCTGTACGGAGAACAATTTGTGATTTATTCTGATCACAAGAGTCTGAAGTATCTTTTCACACAGTCTGACTTGAATATGAGACAGCGTCGATGGTTGGAATTACTTAGGACTTTGATTGTGAGATTCAGTACCAACCAGGACGAATGAATCAAGTCGCAGATGCTCTGAGTAGAAAAGTTCAGCCTAAAATGTTGACATCTTTGACTATTTCAAAAGTTCATGAACATTTGGGAACTTCAGGATGGACGTACCAGTCTAGGGACGACTACTTTATAGTTTCATCTATTCAAGTTGAACCACAGATTGTTTCTAAAATCAAAGCAGCACAGAGAACTGATCCACATGTTCATAGATTGAAAGAATTGACTCAGACAGGTCAATCAGACAAATTCAGTGTTGCTTCAGATGGATGTCTACGCTATAATGGTAGACTTGTGGTTCCGAATTTGATACTCTTAAAAGAAGCTATACTTCGAGAAGCTCATTGTAGTCGACATAGTGTTCATCCTGGAATCAGAAAGATGTATCATATTTTGAAATCTCATTACTGGTGGGAAGGCATGAAGAAAGAGATTTATGACTTTGTGGCTAGATGTTTGACGTGCCAACAGGTTAAAGCTGAAAGAATGAGACCTGGTGGTATGTTACATAGTCTTGAAGTGCCACAGTGGAATTGGGAGCACATTGCTATGGATTTTGTGACACACCTACCTCGTTCTAATCGTGGTTGTGATGCGATTTGGGTGATTGTGGATCGATTGTCTAAATCAGCCCATTTTATTCCTTATGATCGTACTTGTACTTATAAGAAAATGGCAAAAATGTACATTGATCATGTAGTGAGATTGCATGGTGTGCCTGTAACCATAGTATCAGATCGTGATCCCAGGTTTGCTTCGGAGTTTTGGGGTAGTTTGCAAACAGCATTGGGTTCAAAGTTGGCAATGAGCACTGCATATCACCCACAGACAGATGGTCAGTCAGAGAGGACCATTCAGACACTCGAGGATATGTTGCGAGCAGTCGTGATGGATTTTAGTGGTGGTTGGCAGGAATCCTTGTCACTTGTTGAATTCTCTTACAATAACAGCTTTCAAGCAACCATCGGGATGGCACCATTTGAAGCCTTGTACGGCAGAAAGTGTAGCTCTCCGATATGCTGGGAAGATATAGGAGAACGACAAATGTCAATGCCAGAATTTATTCAAGAAATGAAAGAAAAGGTTGAAATGATCAGGAAAAGAATGAAAGCAGCGCAAGATCGTCAAGCCAGCTATGCTAATAAAAGGCGTAGACCTTTAGAATTTCAGGTTGGCGATCAAGTTTTCTTGAAAGTATCACCGTTTCGTGGTACTATGAGATTTGGACGCAAAGGGAAGCTAGCTCCGCGTTATATTGGTCCATATGCGATTGTTGAGAGGATTGGCACTTTGGCTTATCGTCTGGACTTACCGCAGAGTTTGTCTGCGATACATGATGTGTTTCATGTATCTATGTTACGAAAGTACGAGCCGGATCCTTCTCATGTCTTGAGGACTGATGAGGTGGAGTTGGATAGTTCCCTTAGCTATGTTGAGCATCCAGTGCAAATTCTTGATCGTAAAGAAAAGCAACTCAGGAATAAAACGATTCCACTAGTGATGGTGCAGTGGAGTATACATGGGAGAGAAGAAGCTACATGGGAATTAGAGGCTAAAATGCGTCAGGAATGGCCTCATTTGTTTGGAAATGTAATAAATTATTCCATGTATTCTGATTTTCCTATGTACTATCAGTGGTAAATGTTCATAAACCACTTTTGTATACTTGATGTGTATGCTTGATTTCGAAGACGAAATCTTTTATTAGTAGGGGAGAATGTGAGAGCCCAACCCATTTGTAAGCCCAGCCCATGTGTTTGATTAATTAAGTAAATAATATAAAACAATTTAAAAAATATATATATATAGAAGTCTCTCTCTTTTCTCCTGCATCAGCCGAAAGTTTGCTCCTTCTTCTTCTTCTTCAAATTTTCGCCTACTTTGACCGATCGTATCTCCACCGCCGCTTGTCTAAAAAATTAAAACAAATATATATTCGGAAAGCTCTCGACAAGGGCTATCTCTTGATATCCATTTTGCAAGGTTTTTCAACAACCCTGTTCGAACCCTTCGGTCGTGACTCGTTCGAATTTCGTTCTTCGCCTCGATTTCGTGTTATTTCGAGCTTGGACAACTGATTTTATAGTTGTACTCGAAATTTGAAGTGTTTGAGGTAAAAATTCAGATTCTAGGGTTTCGAATTTTGGGTATTTTGGTTTATTTGAGTTCCAAAAATTAATATATGTTATATTATCGATTGTAGGTGATATATTGGAGCTAATTGGAGGTATTGACAGATTTTCGGAATTTATTTGGGAATAATTTCGAAAATTCAGAAGTTATAATTGGATTTTCGAATTTTAGTGTTCAATAATTAGATGTTTAGATGCTATAGAATTGTCGTCTATTAATTTGAGAAATTGTAAAGCCTAAAGTATGAATTTTTGGAATTTTAGGCTAAATTATTAAATATTAAAAAAAATAAATGGAATTTGATATGAAATGTATTATTTGCCACAGGATTGGATTCTGCGAGAAATCCTTAAGATATTTCGGTGGTAAATTAGTTAACTGTTGAGGTACGTATGAACCGTTTTCTTATGACGTCTATAGTGATGTGGAATGACGTTAAGTATTTTGTAATGAGTTGTGGCGTGCTTTATGTGCTTATGTGACTAACGTGATTGCATTCATGCATTTATTTGAGTTGATACTAAGTGCATAGCATTTCGAGCCTTGACTCCGTTGATTGCTAGCATTATTGATCTGTTATGATGTTGCGTCATCTATGGAGCGAGTGATAGGACTAGATCACTCCCGACGTCTTATCGATGGAACGAGTGATAGGATTAGCACACTCCTGATGACTGCTCGAGGACTGACCGGGTCGCTACCGGACCCTCGATGCTACGTGCATGGATGAGCGGCGTCATGATATTACGTTGCTGCAGTCCTGGCACCGGTGGCCACTGTTCCTGTTGCTGATGCGTTTCATTTGGACTCCGTTTTGGTATCCGTTATTTCGTTGTTAACGTCACGCATTGCATTGCATTTCATTGCATTTTACTTGATTTTATTTCATGTCAGTTATAATTGTCATAATTTTATTGGTTCGTCGTACTGGGGCCTGACCACTCTTTTCTGTTTATGCTGTGGTTGTTATTGATGCCATAGCAGATTATCCAGGAGGATTTGACGCGTCTGGTGGAGCGTCAGGTAGCGGTGCCCAGTAATTGGATTGTTGTTGAGAGTTCCCAGCTATATATGTAGATATATGTATGTATTACATTCTCGATATTTTCCAGAGGATGCCCTGCGTAGTTGTAGTGTTGCTTTTACGATATTTTGGATTGTTGGTGTGTGATCGAGCCGTGTCGGCTTTGTATGTGTTAGTCCTGGTCAGTGGGGCTATAGGTTTGTGAATTGATGTTATGACTTTATTTCGAGTATATAAATGTTGTTTGTGTTGTTTGGAAATTTTTGGGATGTCCTACTTACGGGGAGGTCATGCCGAAATTTCTATTGGCCCAAAAGGAAAATTTTTAATCGCTTTCGCTGTTTACATTAACGAATCCTGTTTGTTTGGACATTAAACGTTATTCAGGAGCACGGGCCCCCACAATTTCAATGAATTGGTCTTTGTATTAATTATAATATATATATATATATTAGTTTAACAATATAGAAATATTAACAGATTCACGTTGAAGTGAAAACCCCACATGTCATTGTAACCAAAAAAATATTAAACATGTTTCCAAAAGGTGTCTGAGTTAATGGAATTGATGAACATTTGGCCAGTGCTCTTGATTTCTTACTGTCAATATTTTCTCGGATGAGTCTAGCTATCATCCAGTGCAGTTTATCTGATTATCATAATTTACATCGTTAGTCTGAAATTTACCTAGTGCATATCAAATAATAATGGTTGTTGATTCTCACGTCAAAAAATTATTAAACATGATTTTTTGTATTCACCTCTTATATACTTGATGTAATTGACACATTACTCTCATGCATGTTATAATTAGAATTTATACATAATATATTTATTATTTAATAACAAAATATTGTAAAAATAAAATTTAATGCATATAATAATATAATACTTACTAATAATATAATAAAGATATATTATTTTTTCCATATATAACATTGATTAATCTAAATTTAAACAACCCTAATTTCCTAGAAACCTCACCTCGGTTTTGTTCATTTTATTCATATTAGTAGTGTATTTATCCGACCAACACATTACATATGTATTGAGTAGATAAATCATGATCAATGATCACGATTTTTCACTCTATATATATATATATAATATATTTATTGTATGTATGTTTGAGTGAAGGAGGATGTATCATCGCAACCCCACACCCACCTAAACTGCGTGTGTCACATGTTTGTGTGAATTGTGTAGTGAGCCCAAAGGCGTGAGGTTGGTGAGAAAGCCGCATACGTTTTGGATTCGATTCGAATAAAGTAGGGACAACACACAAAATTACAATTTTCTTACTGGAAATAAGCCACCTCAGCCTCGTGCTACTGCTCCAGCAGGACACATTTCTTCACCACCTCTTCACCTTCCATCGGAATTCGTCTGGGTTTTTCATTTCCTGCTACATAGATCTGTTTTCTTGGCTTTTTCTCGTTGTTTTTGGGTAAAGATTGTTTCTTTTTACGATTTCTGATCTGGGCGGTGAAGGAAAATGGAGGAGATTTTTTTGTGTCAGTGGGGTGTGATTCGATCGCTGTTAGCTATTCTTCAATGGTGGAGTTTCAATGTCGCCGTCATTATCACCAACAAATGGATCTTTCAGGTGGGCTTCTTTTTTTCCTTTGTTTGTAGCTAAGATTCTCGAGTGAAAACGGCGTAATTTTTTCGTGTACTTGCGTTTTTTAAGTTTTGTACGCAGCTTAATTTGGTGGAATTTTGTTTCTTTTTTTAGTTTGATGTTATGTGCGAATTGGCTTCTTTTTTTATTGATCTTTGTGTTTTTACTATTTCTTTTGAAATTTGGATTGTGTTTGTATATAGATTGAATTGTGTTTATTTATCGTGTGATTATGTTCCAAAGTTTATGGCAATTCTAATCTTGAGAAGGTTTCTGTTAATCGTCCGTCAGTTTGATTGGATTGAAGCAACTTTTCGTCTCTGTGTTTATGTTGTTTCTAAATCTTAAAGGAGTACTTTTTTTCTTGATTTCTGGTTTTGTGACTGCTATATATTGTTTGTATGTTTAACTTTCATAATCTACACTATGGTTGCATTTATATTTTTTTTCTATGACATGTAGAAGTTGCATTTAACAAGTGTTTTTACTCGAGTGCATTTCATATTGGGGATACAAAGAACGTATTTTTGAACTCCGTCTGTGTCGAGTTATACAATTGTAGCGGCTAAACTGCTGCTAAACTGGGGTGGATTGGAAGTATGTATTTACTTGTGACAATCAGTGCTTTTGAAGTGAAACAGGTTATAGGCGGGGAGTTTAGTGATGAATGCTCCTATTTTAGTCCTTGAATGATGATGGAGGCTAGCTCTGATGAAATTTTACCCTGTGCAAATTTCAATTTCATGATCAATTCACAAAATGGTTATAGTCTTTTAAGTTCGTCCAACCAATTCAATATTAAATATGATAAAGTTTTGTGATATGATGTCTTGGGTTGTGATTGTTCTATTAAATGTTCGTGAATGGATTTTTGTTACTATAATTGTTATGGCTAAATATAGATGCCCGTGTTTTTTCCTTAACAGAAATTGGACTTCAAGTTTCCGTTAACGGTATCGTGCATTCACTTTATATCGTCGGCAATCGGTGCATACCTGGTAATTAAAGTGCTAAAACTTAAGCCGCTCATTTTGGTCGAACCTGAAGATCGATGGAGGAGGATTTTTCCCATGTCGTTTATATTTTGTATCAACATAGTTCTAGGAAACGTGAGCCTGCGGTATATTCCTGTTTCTTTCATGCAAACAATCAAATCTTTCACTCCTGCAACAACAGGTAAATTTTTGAAGAAAAATTTATTTTGAAGCGTCAAATATTAGATTATTACTGTAAGGAAAAGCCATTATTAACGATGATTCAATTCATCAGAACTTTCGTTTGGTGGCTTCATTCAATGAACAACTATTTGATAAATTTTATGGATCTTATGTTGATGCATGACATGTATTTTTTGCGTCAACGGAAAATGCCACGTGGAGTTCTAATGCTTCCAAACAGTTGTCTTGCAGTGGCTGATCTGGAACAAGTATTTCGAATGGCAAATTTGGGCTTCTTTGATTCCCATTGTTGGAGGGATATTAGTCACGTCTATAACAGAGCTGAGTTTTAATATGCTCGGGTTCTGTGCTGCATTGTTTGGCTGCATTGCTACCTCTACAAAAACGATTCTTGCCGAGTCTCTGTTGCATGGGTACAAATTTGACAGGTATTGGTTTCTCACCCTCTCGTTTTCCCCCTTCATTTCGCCGGAACCACAAGCAATGTGAGAAGGAAGTTAACAACCATGGCGATAAGAGTAACAATTAACTCCTTTTACGTCCATTTCTTTCATGGTCCTAAAATGGATATGAGTTTCTTTTTCTTGTTTAGTTTACGATAGTCTTTTATTTAATAAAGAAATTATGTTTACTGACTGCAGCATAAACACGGTATACTACATGGCACCATTTGCAACTATGATCTTGGCTGTACCAGCCATTCTACTGGAAGGTTTGGGGGTTCTGGAATGGATTCATACATGTCCCTCGCTTTTCTCATCTCTCATTATCATCTTCGGGTCGGGGGTTCTAGCTTTTTGCTTGAACTTTTCGATCTTTTATGTAATTCACTCTACAACTGCCGTGACATTCAATGTTGCGGGGAATCTAAAGGTGAGCCTTTCATTTTGGATACATATTCTTTACCTTCCTGTATGTTATCTTAAGTGTTATGTGACGCAATAATGTTTGTTTGTTGAAGTACCACGTGGGATTCATTACTTGTAAATGGAAGAAAAAATGTAATTCTTAAATGTTTATTTCTATTACCTATCACTTATTTAGTAGCCATGAATAGCAATGCAAAATACACAGGTTTTTAGCTGAACTATGATGCAGAATTGGTTCATTTCCATTATCTACTACGCTGGGAACAATAATTACCTTAGGTGGTCCGGTCCGTGTGGGTTGTGGCTGTATTTGCGGTTTAAATATATAAGTTGCATCTTAGCTTTTACTATAACTTCTGATAAATCGACGAGCTCTCGGTGGTACATGCTATCTATATTTCATCATAGAACGAGGCTTTGCAGTTTCCGGTGTCTTTGTGGTGGTGGTCACTTTCGTCAATGATATTGAAATCTTGTTTCATTTTTAAGGTAGCTGTTGCTGTCACATGTTCGTGGATGATCTTCCGAAATCCAATCTCGGTGATGAATGCCGTTGGATGTGCTATAACTCTAGCTGGATGTACCTTCTATGGATATGTTAGGCAAATGCTTTCTCACCAAACACCCGGAACCCCTCGTACCCCTCGAACACCTCGGACCCCACGAGGGAAAACGGAGTTGATTCCTTTAGTTAGCGAGAAATTAGACGATAAGGTTTGAGTCGAGCATCGGTTCTGTGTCGGCCTGGTCGGAGAAAGGTAGCAGGTGATGGAGGTAGAAAGTAAAAGAGTCTTTTTTCACCAAAGTAGGATCTAAAGAGGACCGCATATTTTGCTTGATTATATATATACTCAAGTCTTCTTTTTTAACTCAATGATTTCACATATTGTATGTATGAAAAGTGAGATATCATGTTTTGGGGAATGATTAACACATCTTTTTAAAGCATTTCTTGCTTGTTCACTCCTAAAAATTTTGTGCCTTTAAAATGGGGTGTGAATGATTGATGATAATACACTAAACATCATTCGTTGTATTATACATATTTGTTTCATCTAACGTTTGACTCAAATTCTAAAATATATTGGTATTACGCATATTTGTTTCATCCAACGTTTGACTCAAATTCTAAAAACTATATTGTAAATTATTATATTAGCACATATATATTGATTTATCATTTTTATATAATCACATATGATGATGAGTCAAACGTTCTTATAAGTTTGAGATTAATTTACATTATTTGGTAACTAATACTTGACATATAAACATGTATATTAAATTTTAACATAAGGGTATTTTTTTTAGGGAATATGAAGGAGTATTAGGGGAAAAAAATTGATATATTTGAGATAAAAATCAAAACCGAATCGATGTAGTCGGTATTTATAAAATTTAAAATCGAATTTTTGAATTGATTTGATTCGGTCAGTTAATTAGGTTAAATCGAATTATTGTTTTTTCCTTGATAACATCTCAAATCATACTAAAATTTTATAGTTGACATCACATAATTGAAGTGTATTTAAGATTAAGATAACTGATTAATCAAAAAAATATTTTGATTATTTATTGAAATACTATGAATATTTAAACTATCTAATTTTGTATAATATTTTTCAATATAATAATGTGGTAAATAGAAGAACTGCAGCAATGTCGCACTTTGCAAACGCGACTTATTGTAAAACTTAATATTCTACCCAATAAGAAAGATATCTTCGTAATCATTGCCATTAGTCAAACCCAACGATCGAGGGAAGAAATTCCGATGGCAAAAGTTTCGTGCCACGTGTCCGTTGAGACGGCGAAGACGGTGTTGGAGGTGGCCGACCTGGCCTGGTCGGCCTTGGAGTGCAGCCACCGGCACAGCCATCTGGACACGGAACCGCCGTCCGGTGTCGTTGAAGAAGATGTGGAATCCTTGAGGTCTGAAAATCATCGCCTCCGCCTATTGCTCGAGAAGAATCTGACGCTTCTGCAGGAGATGTCGGCTTCTCCTGCCTTGTCACAGAATTGCCCTCCCGATGTATGTTTCTTAAGTTTGGGAGATTCGAGTTATGTATTTAATTTCAAGTAGTTGAATTTAGGTTCAAACTATTTTTTTTTTTGCTGTTTAAAATGGTTTCATTTTCATTTTATTGTCTGAATTTAAAGTTTTCTGGAGATCGTAGTTGATACTTGTTTTCGTTGATAAAAATCCAGCTCCACGAGAAGCTGTTATCTGCTGTAAGTGATGGAAGATTTCTGGATGAACTTGAATCCCTCCGTGAAAATTTTGATGGTGATGCCACCTGCAAGTTTCCATTTGATGATCCATCAGGTCTTCTTTTCATTGCTCTCGCTTTGTCATCTTTGGTTTTAGGCATATACATTTTCTCATAAACGAATTTGAATTTGTTTGTTATTTGTCCTCAATTAAATAGCAAAGCTTTCTTGAAGATTTTGAAGGTCTGAATCTTGAAATTTACAATTGTTATCCTATTTTGGAGTAGAAATCAGCGTTCTCGTGTTTTTGAATTCAGGGCTTTATGCGTAGTGCCTTTGTACTTTGCAAATTTGCTATCATGATTCATATTAAATGAGTGTATCAGCATTACCGTTAAATGGTGATGGATGTAGATATTGCTCAAAACAGGTTTGGATTGCCTAATTATAGTGGTCTGTACTTTTCCTTCGAGAAATGTGATCAGGTGCAGATTTGGAGAAAGTAGAAGTTTTGGTCAATGTCGATAACGAGGAGCCAAGTTGGTGGGTGTGGGTTTCAGAAGAAATTTTCCCGGTAAAAATCGAGGAAAAGAGTGGAATCGACAATGAAGCTTATGTAATTGTAAGTGAAGAGCAGGTGGTGGATGGAGTGGCCTATTTTATGGCTAGATGTATTTTGGCCAACCCAAAAACTCAGGTATGTGATATGATCCAGGTTTTGATCTACTCCTATCTGGCTACCGTCCGTTTCTCTCAGTTGAACTAACAATTTATAACATCTTTCTCATGCAGAATCTAACTCCTCAAGAGCTTCAGAAAGGTACTCTTTGCATTCATGTTTGTAGTAAGGAAACTTTGAGGGTTCTTTGTTTTTTCTCGTACACGATCTAGGAAACAAATATTATGGATGCCCTATAGGCTATACCTCAAACAAGTTGGTATTTATCTAATGCCAAACGGCTTTTATTGATTGTATATTATGTGGCAAGTTTCATATCTCATGGACACCCTTTAACTTGCAGCCGTAATGAAAGCAATGGGAGGCATTAGTACAGTTGAGAAGATGCTGAACATTTGGCATGCAGGAATGATGTTTTATACCTTAGCCACGTGGGGACTGGCTCTGGCGAGGTAATGTTTGAATGGCAACTACCGAAACCCAAACGGCTGTACATATAGATGCTTCTTATTGCATTTGTTCCATAAGTTTCTGTTTTGACGCGATTGAAATATGATCTGAAAGTTGGAGATTTTTTTATCCCTGTTAACACCTGATCATCTCCGTTTCTTGGTGCATTATGTGTTACACTATGACCGTCTTTTTTATGTACTTGTGCCTTCACTTTGCAGTTTGTACCATGGCCGTGCCATTTTGAAGCTTGCTGCTACGGGGGTTCATCATTCAAGCAAGCTGGTCATGAAAGCCCTCTAAAAACGTCGCCGTCTACAAACTGAACCTTGGTTTGTGTAGATTCTCGTGCTTCCGGCACCTGATCCTTGTACATAAACGCTATGATCTCTTTGAAATTCAGATCAATATGTATATATCATATGAATCCTTTGGATGATTGA
The DNA here is from genome assembly GCF_012295235.1 of Primulina huaijiensis. Lineage (NCBI taxonomy): Eukaryota > Viridiplantae > Streptophyta > Magnoliopsida > Lamiales > Gesneriaceae > Primulina > Primulina huaijiensis. The sequence continues at coordinate 1,197,941 of NC_133309.1, read as the reverse complement.
ATATGTTTCATGTCATTTCTTGTAAAGTTGTGATTGGAATGAAAATTTGTACTCCAACTTCGTTTAAATGCTGAAGACTAAAGAGATTCTATGTGCGTGTGTGTGTGTGTGGAAATTAGTTGTAAAAAATGTGAAGTACTGAATAAAAACAGCGATTTATGAGGATGCTGAAAGAATGAAAAGTTGAAACAAAATGGAAATTTTATTTTAAAATATTTTGGTAAAAAACCTCTACTCACATTTTCATATAAAAATGTCTAATTTAGCAAAATTCAGCACCTTAAGTGAACTTTGATAAATTTAATATAAAGAAATAAACTTTGTTACAAACATTTCGGTTAATTATATGTTTTTAAAACAATTATATAATCTTCAAACCAATTATAAAATATAAATAAATAAAATAAAGATGAAGTGAACTGACAAGATCTATTGGAATCTCGTCAAATCCACTGCTGACTACTGTCAGGTTTGAAAATAAAGCAACCAAATCTTATCCCTATTTAATTTTTTAATTTTATCATTAGGAGAAGATAATGTACGATTTGTTAGATCGTTGTAAAACAGACGTACGTGTTATCTTGTCCAAATTAGTGTCATTATTGTAGTCGAAAAGATATTTGTTACCATTGGATCTTAAATCCGATATTTTATGGAGGAGTAAGTCTTATGTGAGATGGTCTCATGAATTTTTATCTGTGAGACGGGTCAACCCTACCGATATTCACAATAAAAATTAATACTTTTAGCATAAAAAGTAATACTTTTTCATGGATGATCCAAATAAGATATTCAACTCACGAAATTGATCCGTGAGACCGTCTCACATGATTTTTTGTCTTTATCGAGACATTTTTTCTTTACGAGTTATAAATTCTCGATATTGATATTATTATAGTTCTTTCTGTATCAAGACTCAAAATCTTCTCTTTGCATGTTTTTGGAATTTATATGATTTGGGATTTGATTTGTTTCCTTATTTCTTTTTTTCCATTCTAAAGTTTTAGCTATAAAAATTAAAATCAATTTGCCATTTTGGATTTGTAGAACATTCAAAATTTCATATTTATGATTTAAACATGCATATTATAATCAAGTCAAGCCATTCAACCTAAGTTCCAACAAATCTCAATTCTAACCTAGCTCGAGTCGTGTTCGAGTAACTCGATTCACTCTTGAGTCGAGCCTCAACTAGACTCTCATATCTTATCATTCTCGATTACTTGAGCTCGAGAGATAAAATCAAATAAGATTAAGTTACACCAAATAGCATTTGATTTCATTTAGTTTGGTTCGTTTACATCGTTAACATGATCGCCCTTCTATCCCTTCGGTTAAACACGGGCGAAGCCACATACCTTTTCACCCGAGCTTTAGGTCCTAATTTTTTTTAAAAATTTATATGTAAATTTTTGTATAATTTTGAATAAATTTGATATTAATTCAGATAATTCAAAATATTAAAAAATTTTAGAATTTAAAATTATAACTAAGTAAAATCAGATTGCTGACTCCGTCATTACAGTTAAATATATTTTCTCCCGCAACTCCAATATATATATGTATATATATAATCCCACACCATTAATATTTCTCCTGTTTCTCTCCAAACGCACGCACAAAAATCGAAAAAATGAGTGATTGGAGACACGAAGAAGACGACAATGGCGGGGAGAGGGTCTGCTGTTACTTCCATCCGAGGGAGATGGTGATCGGGGTCTGCGCTTTCTGCTTGCATGAGAGGCTCTCCGCCATAGCTTCGAGTCAGGAGAGAACGAAGCACCATTTTCACCACACTTTCTGCAGTTTGAAGAAGGTTTTCTCACTCACGAGATTCTTCAATCGCGTGGAGAATTTCAAGCAGCGGAAGATATCTGAGGACTCCGATGGATGTTCTTCGTCTCTCTGCAGTCAAGAAGGTGATTCCAACATCATTTTCTTCTTCTTGAATTTTTTTTAATCAGGAAACAAAACCGGGTTTTTCTTGGTAAATTAATCCATTTCGCCCCGAAAATTTCGTCTCTAACTTATATTTTGATATCAAATTAGTTACACAAAAACTTGTGTAAAACGATCTCACGAATCATATTTTATGAGACGGATCTCTTATTTGAGTCATTCATGAAAAGTATTACTTTTTATGTTAATAGTAGTATTTTTTATTGTGAATATCGGTAAGGTTCACCGGTCTCACAGATAAAATTTCGTGAGACCGTCCCACAAAAAACCTACTCAGTTAGTTATAAGTGATCGACTTCTTCTTTCTTCTTATACGTATAACTTTTTCATCACTGCATCATCAATTTATCATATTGTATTGTAAATTTCAGATTTCAATTTAAAGATGTGAATTATAGTAATTAAGTGATTTATTTGATGTAAATTGTTGTATTATAATATTACTTAACCCAATTACTCAAATACAAAAATAATATAAAATATATTAGTAAATTTGTTTATGATTTGCTTTATAGAGAATAAAATATTGAGGTATATTTTTAAGAGACAATTCTGTTCATATTTATAATAAAAAATAATGTTTTTGACATAATAAATAATACATTTTCATGAATGACTCAAATAGAAGATCATGAGATTTTTTTTTGTGATTTTACGATATTCGATGTAGAGTGAAGTTTAAAGTTTGTGAGTTGGATATGAATTTTATTTTTGGTGCCGTGATTAAATTAATATAACACAATGATGTAGGTTTCTTGGGGGAGAATCTTTATCTGTGAGACGAGTCAATCCTAACGATATTGACAATAAAAAGTAATACTCTTAGCATAAAAAATAATGAGTAGGTCTCTTGTGAAACGGTCTCACGAATCTTTATCTGTGAGACGGGTCATCCATATCGATATTCACAATAAAAAATAATATTTTTTCATAGATGAACCAAATAAGAGATCTGTCTCACAAAATACGATCCGTGAGACCGTTTTACATAAATTTTTGTCAAAAGTAATATTTTTTCATGGATGACCCAAATTAGATATTTGTCTCACAAACAACCTCACATTAAGTTTTTACGTCAGTTTCGAGTCGAAAATATCTTGTCTTACTAGAGAAATGTCAACAAAAAAATGGCGATGATTTGGATATGTTTAGACATGAATTTATTTGATGATAGTGTGAAGAAAGTGACATTAGAGCACAGAATTCAAATACATTTACTATTTTTTTCATTCATTTGTGTGATAGCAATTTTAATTAAATATGTTCATTCTCAGACTCATTCATATCCATTAAGTTTGAAGCCAATGGTGTCTCTTTGTGGGAAAAAGAGAAAATCCCCAAAATACCCCTCAATTCGCGATGGGGCGAATCTAGGAGTCATGGCAAAGGGAACAAGGTCAAGAAAATCAAGAAGAGTGTGTTGGAACGCTTAAAGCCACGCAGCGTGCCGAGGTGGCGAAGGCGGATTGGTCGGTTCTTCGATCTTTTTAGATGGAAGAAGTCGAGGAAGGAAAGTAGATGCAAGAGAAGAAATGTAAAGGGATCAAGAGCAAGATTTGGATGGATTAGAAGGCTGAGAAAAAGTACCAAATGAATAAAGGGCAAAAAAGACATTTCAGCCTACTTATTTTTGTGAGTAAAGTGAAATTGTTATATATATATATATATATGCCAATTTATTTTTTTAATCTACATCAATATTTTTTTCCCCAAAAAAGTTAAAAAAAAATTTAAAATTGTAGCAATAACCTGAGATGATTTTTCCAAGTAAATATAAATCTTTTTGTCATTTAAGATTTACATTAACAATCAGTCTAGAACTTCTTTTTCATAATATATTTCATTAACTGATATATTAACATAAAATAAATTCCAACATGATTTTATATGATGTAATTACTTATTATAAGAAGAATAAATTTAATTAAGATAAGTTTATATAGTCTAATTTTTATGAATGTTGATAATGAGATAATTTAAGAAAGATTATATCTGATTTGTAAACAAATTTAAGTAATTTGTTAAAAGTAAAAATTTACAGTAAAAAGTAAAAATCTCAAACGTACAAAATATATTAAACTACCCACTTTATAAAATTTTTCTCTACTCAATTGTGTTTTTTTCACAAATTGAGAGACCCATTTATAGAATTTTTTTAGAAATAATCCAAAAATAAATACATCATTACATACATCATCACACACTAATTTTCAATACTTACAACTCTTATTTTTAAAGCAATTTATGATTATAGACTTTTATTATTTATTATAATTTTTATGGAAAAATGTAAAGGGGTACTTTTGTCTAAGCATTTATAAATATCACTAACATGCTTTTTATGTATATACTTAAATACATTTTAGTTCACATGATGAGATAATGAATTATGTATAATATATGGATTTTATATATATATATATATATATATATATTACATTATGATTTATAATGCTAATCAATTTTGTGTCACTTGAGTGAAATATTAGATGAAACAATGATGTATAATAAAATTGAATTATTGAACAAAAAATTGGAATAATCTTGTTTGCACATGTGAAATGGAGATGATCGTTGCTCAATTATAGCCCAATTTTATATAAATTTCCACTTGTTGTCTTTAAGGAAAATAATAGTAATCTCTTCTCAGAAGGGTTGGTTTTATATTTTGACAAGACATAATTTTGTCCTCGACTCTACAATTGCATACGTGAAACAGTCTCATTGATTTTTATTTGTTATATCAGATTAATCATGTTCATATTTGGCATAAAAAGTAATACTTTTGACATAAAAAATATTATTTTTTCATGAATGACTCAAATAAAATATTTATATCACAAAATTGATCCGAGACCCTCTCACATAAATTTTTACGAAGAGTTTAATATAGACTCCATTTGTTTAATTATGTAAAACTGTGACAAAAGTGTATATTTTTGGTAGACCCCTCTGCTGGTTATACTCATCAATGTGTGAATTATTCAAGGACCACCATGTTGGGATGATATTGAAAAAAGTTTGATCTTGTGAACTCCAAAATGACAAGTTATGCAATATAAGATCTTGGTATCCATCACGAAGAATTATTATTTAATCCGTTTTCGAATCGGATACATGAAGTAAGACAAGATTTTTTTAGTTCAACAAGAGATTAGTCCGAGACACAAGGACGGATCTGAAGATCTAAGAATAGAATGTAAGAGCGAGCAAATGAACAATATAGTTATCAAAAGAATTTTTTTTTAATCATTTAACATACTATTTTAGTATTTCTGATCAATATATATAATAAAATAACTGATATCATTGTTAAATTTTTATTATTACGTTGTTAATTTTGATTTTCAAACCAAAAAAAATTAACCACCTTATTGAAATTTTCGTAAAATAATATATGTTGTCATGTTGTTTTGACCAACAATGGACAATTATTAGCATGTTCCATGGATCATTTTTCTATAATAGAAGTAAAACGAATCGTCTCTCAATCAAGACTTTTAAAATATTTCTGTTGACATGCAATAATTACATTCAATTATTTCTAAATAAATTATTAAAAGTTTTCTACTTCTTCAAATCTTATGTTGACCAAAAGAACAATAAAAAAAAACAAATTTTTTTTTTTTTAGAATTTTAAAGTTTCAAATTTTCCAATTGAGAATAATGACATGTTAGCTGCACCAAGAAAACGAATCTCACAATATTCAAGCTCAAAACAATGAAACAAATATATTCAGAATTCTCTATATGTGAGATAATGATAAAAATACATGATAATATCGACAAACATCGAGCAAAACTATGCTCGTGACTAGTTCAAGTAGCTCATCATCGCCTAGAGAAATCGAAACGGAAATAAAATACATAAATTCATATGCTTTATGTGTATAAACATCACGACACGAAAGGAGTGCCCACATCAGCTGATGAAGGTTGCAAAGAGCGAATTCTGATGTCGTACTTTCTCAGATCCGAGATTTCACTGCTAGAGGGCGAATCTGACCCATTCGTTATAAGGCGAGGAGAAGATGCATTAAAGTCGGTGGCGATTCCGATATAGTTCCCACATTTTCGGCAGGAAAGTTTAGTTTTTTTGCGTAACAAACCCCAAGAATGCTTAGAAATGAAATATGGGACACAGCTGAATTCTTCAACCTGATTGAATCTGCTGTCATCGATGGAGAAGAAGGAAATAATCCCCTTTTTCATAGATTTACCATATTTGGATCCAATGGTTGATGTATTCCGACTTGACGAATTCAAGTTTAGATCGTATCCACAAGAACCACAGCTGCATAAATTTATCATATTAGCTTGTATAGCTATAGGTATCAGTCAAGGACGAATCCAGGAATTCGGAAGGAGGACAGATCAATAAAGGAGGAGACTCAAAATTCTTTTGAAAAGAAACTTGCACTTTTATAAAAGTTATGATCACGACCCATTTAGATCCATTCCTGCGTTCAGTGATCCCTCGAGAAAATCTTCTAAACCCACAGCAACAAATTGATACAGGAATAAATTATATGGACTTTCACACCACAAATTTTTCACCTCCCAATATTACAAAAAACTCAAGACATGTACTTATATGGTTATTACCATGATACTCTTTTAGAATGATACTTTGAAAGCTAAGGCTAACGGTACAAAAACCAGATGATCTACAAGCAAAATAAATTTATTTATATACCATCCAAAAAGACTTTACCACTGTTACATTAGGTTGAACTGATTTCATATGATAGCATACAAAAGAAAATCATAGAGAATAAGCATTTTTATGCATATCCTAGCACTGAATTTACTGGAAGCAGAGGCTTTCCTATCCCACACCAAACAAGATTAAATAAAACAACTGAATTGCTCTGGGTTGTTTCTGATAATGGGGGCACCTTTATTGAGCCCCTAGTAAGAGTCACTTCGGCTGAACTCGGTGGGTATAATCCTCCTATAATGTTTCGCTGTTGCTGGAATTCTAGGATAGAAAAGATCCTCCTCATCCTCTGCCAAATCATGTATTAACCTCTAACCATAGTTATCATGAGTGAAAGCTCACACAAGTCGAGGTGGGCGTCTTATTGAATTGATTCACACTAGGTAATATCTTAAGTTTGGATTTAAGGAAAACACTCAAGTCTATAGAATAGAGCACTAGATAATCAAATATGAACGACCATTACTATAATTACACGGTTTCTTAATAAAAAATTTATAGTTTTTACCACTGCCCTACACCCTACTCTACTCCATATAAAACAGACTGAACGAACAAACAATGGGGGAAAATTTTCTACAATCACAGCAAGAATAAATTGTGCAACATCTGCAACTTTACACTACAGCAATTCATTCATTAAAATCAGAAAACCCCTGAAACAATCCTCTCTTGTAATGCCACGCATAGCCTGTATTTTTTCCGGAGAAATCAAGAAAAAATTACTGAATATCAGACATGAAGAATAAATTTTGAGACAACTTTTCCACTTAATCAACAAACATAATCATATTAAATCTTTGCCCAACATGAAATTCAGTAACACAGATCAATCTACAAACAGCAGGATTTAAAACCCAAGGAAGATGGAACCTGTATGTGACTTCTCGCTGCGAAGCGAAGAATGAGGCTGAATACTGATGACTGCTCGAACCACCAATTGAAGTCTCCATCTAACTATATATCCACGGAGACGGCGGCGCTCCTCCTCCTCCCTGAGTTCAACGTCGGAGAAACCGAAAGCGATGATTCTAAGGACGTGGCAGAGAACTTGACAGTTACAGTGGTTTTAACGTGGTAAAAGAATCCCTCAGTTTTGCGGTTGTACTTTTGAACTAAAATCGTGTTTAGAAAACTTATAAAGTTGTTTTAAACAATTAGCGACTTTAGTTTTGAATCGGATTTGATTGGAAGATGCGTAACAGAGAGGAATTAATCAGGCATATGGGAATGTGAGACTTTTCTCACGTGTGGACACGAGAAATTTATTGTTTGACAAAATAATGTTGTCTAATACATCGCATCCATTTTTTATGAGACTGTCTCACGAATATGAAGATCGACTTGAAAATGTTTTTTTTAATTTAAAAATGAAATTTATCAATTTTTAAGATAAAATGATATAATAAATTTTTGAAATTGAAATGACAGAAGATAATAGATAAGACGAAAACATAATAAAGTCGTTTCCAAAGAACAACAGAAGTTCCCTTTGAGGAATTTAAGGTATGAGTTCGATTATATAATCTTTGTCCTAAAAAACACATATAATAAAAGTGTTAGGATTGGGAAAAAAAATGTAAAAAGTCCAATCAAGTCCAAACATTTAGACAAGACACACAAAATTGGAAATAATACAAAGTAATTATACTTGAAGCCACCACCAAGAGCCTTCCAGCACGGTCGCCGCGCCACCACCGCCACGATATTAGGACGGACTTCTCCAAGATTCATTGGATCATCCCACAATCATTTTGTCCCAAATTTCATGTATGTTATCACAATTTAACTATACACTTGTGTGGAATGTTAATTATTAAATCAAAAGACTCGAGATTTCACCCTTATGGGATACCGATGTTTTTTAATTTGTTGAATTTTTTTTTTAAAAAAAATCGTATCGACCGCAGCGTTGATTTATTTTATAATTATATTTATATTTATGTAATACTCAATGGAGTATTTTGATCTAGTTTTGAGTTGATTTATTTCTTTTTTTTTCTCAAGTAAGTATTTGTATTCTATATATCTATTATATTGAGATGCTCTTCTTCTATAGATACACACATCAATCTTATTTACCACTCATGAGTTAATTAATTTTATTATACTTAATTTTGGTCACACTAGTGTACATTTGCATTTACACCATTTGTACTTCAAAATAAGAGTTTGATAAAATAAAAATTAATTAAGCTATAATTGTTGTATCCAAATTCAGTCATATTATCTATTGGTTTACAATTGTTATTGAGATATTATTATTTATGTTAAAATTTTAATAGATCCATTCATAAATAAACTAATTTATAAATTGATAGGTCTTTTGTGAGAAAGTCTCACGGATCTTTATCATTATGACGGGTCAATGCATATCCATATTTACAATGATAAGCAATAATTTTGGCATAAAAAATAATATATTTTCACGGGTTACCCAAAATAGAAGATTCGTCTCACAAAATTGACTCATGACACCCACAAAAATTTTTGTTTTGTGTTTATAAAATTGACCCCTCCACACTCTGTGTAACACCAAATAAAAAGAGATATTTTCAAAGATTATCCAAAATTGTAAAGCTAAATTACTTTCTTATCATGAATTGGCTTTAATTATTGGTCATCGGTTTCTTGGATTCTTCTTCAAACCCTCCATTACACACACACACACACACACACACAAACCCTCCATTCGAATGAGATAAGAATAAAATACCACTAGACATAGTGGTCGAAGACAAGTTTTTAGTCTATAAGAGAGTTGTAGGCAGCATGAATAAGTTTCATGTGAGAGAGTTAGACGAATCGATCAGATCGATAACAACGAAAGTGAAAAGTAATATTTTTTATATAAAAATTAATATTTTAATATGGGCCAGATGGATAAGAGATATATGTTTCATAAAATTAACTCGTCAGACGGTGTCACGAGAATTTTTGCATGAGTAGAAACCAATGCTCTAAAAATGACTTTTGATGAAGTACTCCATTATTTCAAAATGAGAAATAGGCAAAGCAAATTTCAAGCTTCTCAATTGAGAACTAAAAACAGGGATTCTTGATTTCCACACATGTAAATACACAACCCTTTGGGCTTATTATATAAACACAACTAAAATGGAAACCTTAACCCTTACNTACAGATATAACCAAACAAGCCATACTCAGGATCTGAAGGCTTATCCATCTTGTGCTCCACTTGGGGATCCTCTTTTGCACTATATACATCTCCACAGGATAATAGACAGTCAACGGCCAGAATCCAAACGCGCCGAGAATCCCAACAACGTCGTTGAAGAATGGCATGATCATAGATATCACGGTCGTAATGATCACGAAAATAGTCCTCCAGACGAGCCTGAATAGATTGAGCTTGTATGGTTTGTACCCTGGGATTGGTATCAGGATTTCTTTGGCGAAGAATGGGCTATCAGGGAACCATTCAACTGCTGTTTTCTCAATAAACGCAAAAAGGGGTTGGCAGTAGACTTGGTAGGCACCTATTAGATGGATCACGATGGCTAAATTCGCTATGTCGAGAAGCCAGAAGGGGTTGTAGAAGCCGAAACCGGTGAGCAAGTTTCCTGGTGAAAGATCACCAAATGCTGCATAGCCGAAGCAGCCACAGAACATGTAGAAAAGAGTTGTCACCGCCACACTGATTAGAGTGGCTTTCTTCATTGTTTTGTATTCTGATGGAGGGGATTTGATTGTGTCCTGTCATTTAAATGAGATAAATCAAGAAAAGAACTTTAAATCTGTTTAGATTTTAGACCACTCAGTCATCAGTAGTTTCATCCTTCTAACATATATTGCAAAAGAAAAGAATTGAATTATACCTGAATTTCAATAAGAATAAGGGAGTAAGAATAGGCAAAAGCTATAGCTCCGAGAGCTTGAAAGCTTCTCCAAATCTTATCAGTTTCAGTCACTTCTACCAAACCTGTCCCGATTTTAATACCAGTTAAGCTTCCCATGATTTTTCCACTTTCTGTCAAGAAAAACACGAAAAAAAACATACCATTAAAACCAGTTCAAAATCAAGAAAATCTAGTCCTTGTAAACAAGAACTTGAAAGCTATAAGAGCTCCATTTTTTCACCAGCAACTCTTGCAATGCCAAGGCCAAGACCGATGGTGGAGTAAGTGAAGGACATGATAGCAGCAACAATCGAAAGCCACCATATTTGATCGAAATCGGGGATTTGAGAGAAGACTATTTCGATCACACCAAACGCAATCATGTATGGATTGCTTGAGATTTTGCAAGGACTGTCGTGTCCTTCGGAGTGGAAGCAATTAGACCTCTTGATTGCCCTGTTTCACCATTGTTCCATTCATCAAAACTTTAAATGTTTTCAACCATACTAATCCCAAATCCCATTAACATGACCAACCCCACCACAGACAAACCATCTTCTTTTATGAAACACTTTTTTCCCACTTTTAAGCATAAATCTATGGGAAAATCTTGATATTAACTCCCCCCCCTCAAAATTTTTCTCAAAATATGACTCAAGTCTTCCCTATTTCACCATCTTTATAGAAATATATACATACAAGTAAATCTATACTTACACCATGCTAATAGAAGAAGCAATGGTGTAACCAATGGCAACTCCAAAAAGATTCAAATACTGGATTGCCCCACAGACTTTCACCTGAAAACCACCTGAAACAAATTCAAGAAAACATCACAATCTCTGGGTTAAGCTTTGCGTGCGCACCGGAAAGCAGCGGCTGTGATTACCGGTCAAAGAAAAAAAGACATCACCATGCGCAAATAAACACGACAAGAACAAAAAGATACATAAATCCCACAACCTCAAAATTCACAAAGAGTAGAAAGCTAACCTAGATTTGCCCGAACAGCATCCATGTAAGTGTAGTTCCTCTTGCCGGTGTCCGGGTCGCCGGTCCGGTAACACGACGCCAGGAGGGTAGAAGTGTAACATGTCACAAAAGAGAACAGGAACAACATAGTTGGCCCCGCGACCCATCCTAGCTGGGCGGTGGCCCAAGCCAAGGACAGCACACCAGATCCAATCACCGCCGTGATAATGTGAGCACTCGCGGTACACACGGTACCTATCCAAGAAACACACACACAAATCAAGAAAATCCATTATTTTCAAAAGGGAAAAAAAAAATTAATAGTANATCATCAAAACTCTTGGAGCCGCCAGAGACACTGAAGGAGAGATCGACGACTTGGTGGTGCTGCATTATTGAATCACTCACCATCTTTAATTTTTCGGGATTTTTTTTTCCTCCAAATCAAAAACACAGAAAAGATATACAAAATATGTAGCAAATGATATTCAATAACAGAAAAGTTATTGTTTGGTTGAGGAAATATTATTGCATGAATCTGAAATGTCCCGAGGCCGAGTTTCTTGACTAATTCAAGAAACACGCACTGTTCTCGCGTTTTTTGCAAAAACCCAAACGGATTTTTTCGTTTAATATGCAAGTTTTGCAGGTGAATATGAAATGGCAGGTAGGGGTTTAAATAAGAAGAGAGGCATGCAATAACAGGCACAACGTGGCCGAAATTGGCAGTCAATAATTAGTCAAACTTTTTGTCAACCAGTTGATTCATGTCACTTTATATATATATATATAATTACAATTTTATTTTAGTTTTTTTATGTTATCAAATTTCGACTGTAGTCCAGTATTATTGTTATTTTTACAATTTTTGATGTAACGTCTACTAGACTCTGACAAAATGTTGATGTATAAATGTCGCATCAATATTTTGGATTTGACTAAAGTCATCGAAAATTGAAAAATATAATATTAAAACTGAATTTGGAAAATATATATATAAAAATTTGAACAATTTTATCATAAAATATGATTGCATGCAAAGTGTGTGAAATTGACTTGGTTTATTATATATTTATAGTTTCAAGAATTTTGGTCATGGTTACCAATGGATTATGAGAATTCAATTTCACCTACACTATCATTCTTTATATTGGGAAATTTGATTTGAGATTCACCTAATTTTGTAGATTTTGTAGAAAGTGAATATAAATAAAAAATTATTATTAATTTATAAAGGATTGGGAAGATAATATGCAAAAAGAGTTTTTTATTTTTTGTGAATGTGTAATAATGGTGATAGGTGTAAAAGATACTGTAATTGGAGACTTTTCTTTAATTTTCTTCTCTTGTTTTTCCTCATTTCTATTGATTTTGACTTGTATTTTGCATTTTTATTTATGAAAGTTTTCGAGGTTCGAGTTGAACTCTAATCTCTCTTCTTTTCGACTCAAGACGCAAAAAATCTTTTATAAAAAATTCTTACAAATTGATGTGTGTATCATGGGAAACCGAGTGTTTTACTTTACAATTTCAAAATACTTTATGTTGCATTTGGAAATCCGCATTTAACATAGCTTTCGATTATAATTTTATTGTTTCAGATGACATCTTAAATCAATATTTTACTTTTTTTTACACATTAGTTATATGAAATATAATGAATTTCAAATGTCTTCATTATTAGGTGAACTTGAAATTCACCATAATTAAAATGAAATTTTATATAAACATACAATGAGTGAATTTGAAATTTATGATTTTTCTTCTCCAAAACCACAAAAAAAAAATATTTGAAATCCATATAAATTTGAAATTCATCAATTCAAATACACATAAGTGACATATATCTTTTGTGGAAATGACCCGAGGTATGGATAAAATGATAATTAAAAAAAATTGACAAAACAGATAATATGAAACTCGAATAATAAAATATGAACGGACACAAATGATCATCTTCTTAAATCTTATAAGTAACATGCGAATTAAATTTTAACACTTTAGAAAATGAATCTAGCAACACTCTTTTAACTATGAAATGGAGAAATAATTAATGGACTTAAAGGAAAATCGTCAAATTGGTTTTGTAAATCGTCATGTTTTCTATCTTTTTTTATCTAACTTGTCAAAGTTATATCAGAGTCTTATAACTTTTACTTTTGTTAGTTTCTAGCCCTATTTTACCAAACGCAAAAACTTACGTGATACGGTCTCACGGGTCGTATTTTGTGAGATAGATATCTTATTTGGGTCATCCATAAAAAAGTATTACTTTTTAATTCTAAGAGTATTACTTTTTATTGTGAATATCGGTAGGATTGGCCCGTCTCACAAATAAAGATTCGTAAGACCATCTCACAAAAGCCCTAATCTTTACCAATATGTTAACATGACACATAAAAACTGATGAGATAACCACTGTCAGTTCATCATTCAGAAAAAAAAAAACTAAAAACCAACAAAACGCAAATTTGTATTAATAAAACACAACTTCGACAACTTAGACGATTATCACGTGTATGTGTCCCCTTGATCGAAGTATGCATTGGCCAAAATTCACTAAAGATATGGCAAAATACTTCAAAGATAATATACTATTTAAGCTATTTATGCACACACAAACAAACAGACAAAAAAAAAAAAACATTAACCACAAATAATTCTCTTTAAAAAGAGAACCTTTGAATTCAAATGGCTTCTGTCCTCCATCCTTTTTTTGGTCTCAATGGAATATGGTTCCATTTCATATTTTATTTTGATATTAAATTAAAAATATATTACCCTTATTAATATTTCTTGAAAATAATAAAGTGTCAAGTTGTACAAATTCTAGTTAATTGTGACAACTATCATTTTTTGAAGTAAAAAATGATAGTTGATTATTAAGAATATTAGAATATGGTATTAAAAAAAATTCGAATTTGTGTATAATATATGGTAGTTTATTTCATTTGAGAATTTATAATTCTCGTTAATCATTACAAAGATGCACGATTAGCTAGTATCTTATTCTCGTGTGTATGGTCCCAAATTCCAAGGAAACAAAGATTATTTGAAAGCTGTCGTGTATTAAAAAAATAATATATGGTAGTTTATTTCATTTGTATGTTTTAAAAAAAAATTCGAAAAATAAAATAAATTAAAAAATAATGTTAAATTAAAAACTAACGGTTGTTTTTGTTTTTAAAATTAAAAAATTATGTCAACGGCTAATTTAATAAAAAAAATAATATATTAGTATTTTGCATCTTCTCTTAAGTTTAATTTATTTTCTAATATTTTTATGCAATTGTTATTTATTATTTTATGTTGTACCGTTTTATTTTAGGTTTATAATAATTTTTTAATTTTAAATAAATGACACTCATAAAATTAAATGATTTTACGTATTAAATATATAAAAACATATTATTATTAATATAAAATAATAATAATTCAAATTTCTTAAAAAATTTGAAAGTGAATATATTTAATTTAAAGTAAGAGTAAGATGAATGAGTGGACAGCGGGACCTACAAATAATGAGTGTGAATGTTAAAATGAATGTGGGAGAATAGATGTGTTAGTGTAATGTGTATGTGGCATGTGGACCCTACGATTTTTGATGATAACACCCACCAATGCGGATGCTCTTAATGATATATATTGTTGCCCAAAATTATTTGAAATTATTTTTTATCTTTTAGTATATTTAATAGTATAAAATCGAGTATTTGTTGCTATTGATAAAAGTATATGAAATATAGTCGATAATAATTGTACAAGTCACAAATCTTTATCTGTGAGACGAGTCAATCTTACCGATATTCACAATAAAATGTAATACTCTTAGCATAAAAAGTAATACTTTTTCATTGATGATCCAAATAAGATATCTGTCTCATAAAATACGACTCGTCAGAGCGTCTTACACAAATTTTTGCCAACAATAATTTGTATTGATCCAAATATAGGTTGATATTATAGATTAGTTAGAAATTTAATAAAATGGTGATTAAAAATTTACAAAAATATCCAGAATAAATTAAAAATATATAAATAATAAATAAATTAAGCCAGAAGTCCTTGGAGTAAACATTGTGTGTGTGTATATCGAACACATATTTTATCTCTGATATTAATTATAAGATCAAATGTTTGTTATTTCCTCAAAATTTATAGTTAGTGTTGATGATACAAATTAATATTTCAAACGTATAGTGACTCAAACACCAAGTTTCGATTTCTCTATTGTATATATTACAAAATTAGTATATATATATTTTTCATTATAAAATTGAAAAGAAAAGTTGATTTTAAAAATGTTAGTGGAAGTACATTCCGATTAATGTAGGAAAATATGAATTTTTCATCACCTCAGTTCTTGGAAAGAACATACATTTTCAGCCATCCATTGAAAAGTAAAATTATAATCACCATTGTTAGTGACCCTTTAATGTTTGACTCTGCCACTTTTTAACATTTTTAAAGGAAATTATGCTTAGTTTTCTTAATTAATCATTAGATCTAAGGATGCCAACGATCATTAATCTAATTTTGTGGTACTATTTAACCATAGGTCTCTAGCATATATATTATTAAAGACATGTCTAGGGAAGACCAGAAATTATATCAAACCGAACCAAACCAGGAAACCAAATCAATCTTCTGGTATGGGTTGTGATACTCACGGGAAATTTTAGGGTCCGCTTCCAGCAAGTGCCACTAGTCCAGACGCAGGTTCGAAATTACCCTGAGCCTAAAATCACGAATAAGATCGTTAGAAGAGGGCCAGGAGGGTGTCCTGGCGTAGCCCCTCCGACGCTCAAGTCAGAGACTGAAAATATATGGGGAGCAGCTAAGGGCGCTGCTGAAAACAATATAGTGAATGAAATAACCGTATGCTCAAACCTGATATTTATAGGAGAATACATGGGCTTCTCATGGGCCCTTCACCTGTGGGCCCTAAATATGGGCCGGATCTTGATGGGCTCATCCATGGGGTATCAGGTTGGTTTCGGTCGATCACGATTTGAATGGGTTTAAAATTAACCAAACCGAAAAATTGATTTGGTTCAAAGTTTTTATAGAATAAATTCCAACCAAATCGACCAAACTGATTTTATAAAGAGTAAGTCTCTCGTGAGACGGTCTCACGACTCTTTATCTGTGAGACGGTCAACCCTACCGATATTCATAATAAAAAGTAACACTCTTAGCATAAAAAGTAATACTTTTTCATAGATGACCCAAATAAGATATTCGACACACGAAATTGATCCGTGAAACCATCTCACAAGAGTTTTTGCGTTTTATAAATATATATTGCTTTTTAGTGTGTGTGTGTGTATATATATATATATATATATATTATTTGATATGGATATTGATATTTATCTATTTATTATAACTTGTTCAGAAAATTTAAATCATGTCTAAAAATAGTCAAAAAATTATTTAAACCAAAAAATTAAATTTGTTATTTCAAACCAAAACAATTGAACGAAATGGAAAGCTAGTTTTGGTTTGGTTGGGTTTTTAGTTATTAATAGTTTGGTTGGTTTTCAGTTTTGGAAAACCGATGGCATTGATTTGGTTCGAGTTTTTATCATAAACCGAACAAATTCAGTTTTGCACAGCACTACATATATTTATACTATATTAAATTACAACCTCTTATTGATATAATCAAATTATATCAATTAAAATTACTATTATATATCTCACAAAAGTAAAATTTCACAACTATAACATCATCACCTATTTTATAATATAAATTAAACACAAAAAAATTATAAAAGTCCAAAGACACTTAAAAAAATAAAAAAATTATACAAATACGTAAACGTGCAACATGCAGTTATACACATATATAATGTAATAAGACAAAAATTTATGTGAGACGGTCTCATGGGTCGTATTTTGTGAGACAGATATCTTATTTGGACAAAAATTCCAATTGTAAATAGAACTGTTGTAGTTTTCAATATTTGGGAGAAACAGACATTGATTAAGATGAACATTCATCAAGTTGATAAGTAAGACATTAATGTCACACAAACTTTAGGTATCATTATATTATGAAATTGATTAAAGTAAGAAAAACATTAGAAGTAAGTATATATTCTTTTTTTTTTAATGAAAAAAATGGCAAATTCTTTCTTATCTTGAGTTGGATTATTCCTTTGTGACATTTGTTAATTTTGCCAAACAATGTTTTTTTGATTTGTTATTATATTTCAAAATTTCAATGCTTTTGTGAATCAAAAGCAAGAAAGTTTTTCAAATTGATGTAGAGTGACCGAAATGTGATATTTGAGCTGGTATAAGGTTTAAAATATTTGAGTTGTATTGTTATCGTCAACTATAAATTTTGATAAAGTGATAAATGCTCGATTCTATATTTATCTAATTATTGTGGTTTTTTATATAAATATTCGATCATTTAACATAAAATTAAAACATTAAAGAACAATAATTCAATTTAATTAAGAGTGGACAATTTTTATATTAAGTGTCCGAACCGAATTGCAAATCACTTTCATATTTTTTCTATAAACCACGATGAAAAATAATAATCAAACTTCACTGTATACATGATGCACTTTCTTTTTATTCTAAGAACCGTACCAAATTATATCGCCTAAACCACTTGTCATAGTTTTTGGCATATGATCATAACAATATATAAACAACATATTCAATCAAAGAAATCATCATTTACTTTATCTCAAATCTTGTTCAAAATTTTTCCTCCACAAAAAAAAAATCAATCTTCTTTTTAAATATTCTTCAAAGGCAAAAACTCCGTAGTCGTATTTGTGAGACGGATATCTTATTTGAGTCATCCATGAAAAAATATTATTTTTTATGCTAAGAGTATTACTTTTTATTGTGAATATGGGTAAGGTTGACCCGTCTCACATATTAAGATCCGTGAGACGGTCTCACACGAGACCCACTCTTCTTCAAATTAGTCATATATTTATTTCTTGTACTACAAATATTTTGTTTGAAGTTTGGAAGTAAATAATGACAAAGTTTCTTGTTATGCTAAATTATTAACTTAGTTTTGAATCTTGATTATTATTTTATTTAGTTTTATTCTTGAATTATTTAAGCTAGATTTTATATTTGTAATATATTACACTTACACTGATATTGTTTTAATTCAATTTGAATATATGTTCTAATTTTTTTGCATTGTACTTAATATTCACAAAAAAACCAAAATCGCAAACCAACCTCAAACAATCACTGTAAAACAACTAATTTTACATATAAAACCGTGATTTTTTAAAAAAGATCAACCGATTGCATATCACAATTCGATTTGAATTTAAAAACAAATGGTAAAAACTACACCTTATAAACAGCCGATGAACTTTATGACAACAAAAACCAGAAAACACATATGACACTTGAATTTTCAAGAAATACTAAATGACACCAAGTGTGGGACTATCGAACCTAAATGCAGCACATGACATGAGGAAAGTCTTGCAAGTAGCAACAGACTTCCACAGGTAGTCATACACTAGCACTGCCCTGCGCATTTTTGCCATATATACCACCTACTATTGAGATGCCTGCACATAAGTTTCAATACAATGACTGTTATTTTTATATTTTAGTGTTTCTGTAACATCTTAATGTCATTTTCTTTAGGAAAAAAATTCTTGATCCCAAAAGTAAACATAACTCATAGAACTCGATTTTCTTAGGAATGAATTATTAGAACAACGATGCGAATCTGTACATAAAACTAGAGTAAGATCTAAAATTGAGTGAACAGAATGTCACAAAGGTTGTAATGTATGTCAATTGAAGCATACAAGCAACAAGCAACAAGCAGCAGGACATGAAAAGTTAGTCCGTTTCATAATAAGCTTGTCCTATCCATCTGCATTCCTCCTCCCTAACATGCCTGCCTAGTTTATAGAAAAATCGAATCGAGAGGAAATGTTACTCCGTTTTCATCGAGCAACAAGCGGCAGGACATGAAAAGTTAGTGCAAGTTCCATCCAACTAAGAGCATTGGAAAGTAGGCATGATTGTAAGGTTAGCTGCTTAAGTCGCTGAAGAATTCTGCTGGTATGGATGCAGGGCAGGGCTTCTTTGCTACAAATTTGTACTGATTCAAGAAAGAAAACATAGCGTTAGGATCGGCCAACCTTATAGTTCATCTAGAATCTTGAAACAAAACAAGACCAATCAATTGTCGCAGGTCTAATTATGAATTGATACATGATGTAAAGTAGTTTGCACTCTTGGTCTGTGATAGCAATCATGGATGGATGCACCACAATCTAAAACATGTGTATTTTTCTGGTCATTACTAAAATTGATAAGAGATACACTAGTTTTATAGTGTTAGAAACTTAGCATACCTTATGCTGGCTATATTTCTCTCTAACGGCCGGTAGATTAGAATTTTGGTTGTTGCAGCAAAGGCCATGTAATGCCCAAACACACTCATGTAATTCAGAGACCTGGTAAAGAGTATAATGTTGAAGGGTTGGATTCTGCATTAACATAAAAAGAGGTCAGGTCGTGCTATGGATTAAAATCTTTGGTAGAGTAAGGTGAAAATAAATATCCCAAGTGCAGTTTATGGTAAATTTGTAATTCTATTCAACAACATACCCAAGGCTTCTTGGAGGGGACAAGAATAAACTTTGCCAAGAAAATTGATGAAGCTGCTATCAATGAAGGGGCAAAACAGAGCATACTGTACTCCATAAGAGATAATTCTGCAATGTAGTTGGCCAAGCACTCCAAATGCAGTAATGGGGCCTGTGATGACAGCATTTTTAAGAACATATTAATCTATTGCTCTTGTAATCATAGTATCGATGCATATGTATTCATACAAATGATTGGATCTGACAGAAAGATAGTTGGCAGTGGCATCACGCATTCAAAAAGAACACAAATGCTGTGGGATATATTTCTCAAAATTCTAGAGTAAGATGCAGTTTCATATTTAAAACAAGTAGTATCCAGAGGATTGATACCTCGTGAATGCCTTGTGCAACACGAACAAATCTCCTAGAATAAATTACAACATGAAAAGAATCAGCACCAAACATATTAATCTAATAGAATTCTTTCAGTTTATAAATCAAAGGATCACCTCAAGAAACATTTAGCTGTAGGTGCTGTCATCTCAAATTTCAGGTAATTCAATACAGCGGATTCCATTTGCAAAACCTGATTTTAAAGTGCTTAAATTATGCAATTATTCATAGAAAGGTTCTCAAAGCAAGGAATGGAAAGGAAAAAACGTACCTCTTCCTTAAAGTATGTGTTATCAGTTATGTAACAGAACTCTTCAACCTGAGGCGCACAAATCTCTTCATATTTGCTGCAATGTACAAGTTCATATTTTTCCAATGTCGTAAAGACAATAATGCGAAGAAGAATGGAGACAGGAAAATTGGAAATGCTGTAGCTTACGAAGCAATCATCATGCAAGCCACGCCAAGCAACTGCAACCGTTGCCTATCCATGACATTTCCCGAAAGATAACGATCTATATAGTTAACAGTTAGATATAATGTGTCAGGAACAAGCCTGTATTCCTCCGCAACCTGTAATAAATTTGTCGTTAGACAGAATATTCTCAAAAACAACACAGATTAGCATATCTAAAAGAATCTTAAACTACTTCAACAATACAAAGGTTAATGAGACCTCGACAAGCCAATCAACAAGAATCGCTCTCATGCTGCTATTGATGTCCTTTTGGATCCTTTCCATGAAGTTGGTAGCTGGCCTTTTCTTTGCCTAACATACAAATATAAGCAAAACATTGTGTGGGTAAAGGTCAACAAACTCATAGCTTCTCAGCTGCTCAAACTTTATATGCATCATTATAATTTGCGTACCTCAGATGCTCTCAAGTGCTTGTAAATATCACATGCAATGGTTGCACATAATCGAGGATCCTCTAGATTCCCATCGACATCAACAATCTTATCATTTGATTCTATAGCTGCGAGTATGTCTCGTTTGCATGCATTCCCTGTGAGCATCCAAAAGACAAAATGGCTTACATACAAATCAATAGGGATTTTTAGGTTTGTAAATTATAATATTAAATTCATAGGAATTAAAAAAGGAAAATAAAGCAAAAAAATATAGAAGCAAAGTACAAAACCTGCTATTTCGACATGCTCTGAAATGCAAAGCATGTTCGAGGCCTTACGCTCGATTGAATCAACAGCTGCTATTACATTACTATCCATGTATTCAATATCTGGACTTTTCAAAGAATCGCAGCTTGACATCGATTCATCCATGGAAACAGAGAATCCATCAGATTGGTCGGGGCAAATGTTCATGGTTTGTGGAACGAACACCACCTTCGTCTTGGAGAGCAGCACATCACTTTTTGGAAAAGAAATAGCTTTTGTCAGAGGATCGTCATTCTGTTTACCTAAGGAGGATGGAGGTGGAGCATCCCCGGAGATGTTGACGTTTGTCGAAGACAAAGAGCCCTTTTTCTTGATGCTTACAAGTTTTGCAGTACATGGTACCTGAAGAATTCACCATGTTTATCAATCTGTAGCCCAAAAAAAATTCATCATGTTTATCCTATATATGTTGGCCTGAGAACTCTCACAGTAAGGAACAAAACAGCAAGAAATCACAATCATCCGCTTTCCCTCCAAACGAGAACCCTCAAAAATTTGGACAACTAATTGACATCAAAAGGCGATATTCCAAAAACCCAAGAGAAGGTTAAAATGCAAGCATACAGATTCAAGCCCTTTACACGTGTTTTTTAACATTTTTCTTTAAAGAAAACCGTAAAGGAAAATCCCATTAATTCACACGTCGTAGCTACGGAAATTCAAGATCGAAAATTCAAAATCACCCATCGGACGTATGATTTTGAAATGATGAAAAAAGACGATGGAATCATGTAAAACAATCACACTTCACATGCAAATCAACTATTTACAACGAAAAGGCTGATTATATCAACAACACGTACAATTTTGGATGATTCTGGTGGGAAACTCCGAGTAGGATTGATGGACCCGGAGCCATGCCTCTGGTTAGTGATATTAGCAAGGGCCGGGCGCTTCTTCCCCGCCACCCCAGACGCAACCTTCCCAAGATTATCCCCCGCCGACGAAGAAGCGTGACGCTTCGCCAGAGACGACGTCGTAGCCGACGTCACCGACCTCCTTCCTCCGGCAGCACTCGCCATGATTACCAGAATCCGAATACAACAACGGAAAGGAAACGAAAATTCAACTGAAAACCCACGATTCCAAGACAGAAACGAATTCGAATTCGAATTTATTATCAGGGTAAGTAATTGAATTCGAATTATGGAATCAATCAAGGGTTGGATTACAGAATATATTGGGGTATAATTATGGTTTTGAAGCGCGGAAGAAGGGGGCATGATTTTGAATCACGGATCCATCTCGACCATTGATTCGGGGGCTCAAAGAACCACAGATCGATCTGGACCGTTCATCCGGGGCTCCAAGTATTCGTTACGGAGCGGACAGGGTGGGGCCCACGAGAGCTGTGTGTTTGAATCGGTGTGAAATTAAACTTACGTGTGGGTGAGTGAAGGACGAGATCTGATTGGGTGGTGAGGTGACCGGCTGGGTGACTCAATTTGAATTCGAATTTTGAACCCGAATCTGCTCTGCGTTGGAAAAGCAGTAGTCGCTTTAATTAGTACGTTGTCCAAATTGGCCTATCCAATGCATACAGAGTTAGACAAAATTACATGTAAGAATTAATTTAATATTATATTATATTATATTAAAAAATTAAATAGAACGATTTTGATCCAAATAATAAATAAAAAGTTTAAATATTGTATGATATTTATTTAAAATTAGTGAGCTGATCGTGACGACTTATTCGTTTCGAGTGCTCGTAAAGATAAGTATTCGATAATGTTATAGTTTTTCTACGTGTTTTCATTTTTAGGTTATGAAAAATTCATTGGAAACTTTTTTTTTGTATCTTACAAGATGACAATAAATTATCAACATTTCCTTTTTCAGATTATTCAAAAATTGCTTGGACGTCATATGATTTTAAATACATTCATAGGACGTTTGAAAGCTATGTTCCAAGTCAAATTCGGACCGTATTAAGACAATAAATAGAACATTTACGGAAGTGATTCACAATAACGAATTCCACTAGTGTCAACAATAGAAATGTTTAGATTCTTGTCAACAAGAAATGAAAGATTTATGATCTATGCAGTTGATGCGACACAAAAAAAAATGTTGAAAGTTTCATATATTTCCGATGAAATTCCAGGCTTTTCTGCCTCCAAGGAAAATTATAGACAAATACATTATAGTTTCTTGAAGACTCGGAATGTAATAATAAAGAATGAGATGATAAATTAAAATATAAATATAATATAATTATTGTTTCACTCTACTTAAGGTAAAACTTGAGCCGAACACGAGATAATATTTTTAAGTTTATCATATTAATGCGGATTAATGGATGATACACATGCATTTTTCTGGTAAAATCAAGAGACTTAATTTCATATAGAAGAAATATTCGTCTTCTGAAATTGAGAATTCCTCTGGCACTAAATAGGGATAAATGAACCTAAAAAATCTTGCTAAAAATCCATCAAATGCCATTTCACAGATACTGGTTTCCCTGCTCTTTCATCACTATACAGAGTTAAAACAAGTACAACATTTCAAAAACCATCCTTTTTTTTTTCTCCTGTCTGATTTAGAAATGGGATAAAATTAACTCAACGATATCAAATAAAGCTTGCCTCAGTCAGACCGAGCAATCGATCCAATGTCTTGAGACGAAACCATGCTTTCGTATCCACCCCGTGCACCAGGCCGGCAGGTCTGATCAACTACGCCATCTCCAATATTCGTGTGAGTAAAACGAACGAGTAGAACATAACCCCATGATTTCTTTCACGTCGGTCTCTTTTCATGCCTGATCTGAGGAACGTACTGCAACTGCCAGAATCACTCCCATATTAACCTAAACCAGATTTAGTCCCGGAGACAGGTCTGAGCATTGGGTGGCCCAGAGAAGACGGAGAACCAGATGAAGGGTTGAATGCATTAGAGTTCGAAGAAGATGGGTGTAAAGCTGAAAGGGGCAGCCTCGGTCCCAGCCCATATGCCCCCTGTTGCCCGAGGGGCATACGAGGGTGGATAGGTTGATTATTGCTGTACCCGGAAATGAAAGGTTGCTGAGATCCTGGTTGCCTGTTATTTCCTGCAGCGTTGTCGTTCAAATTGGTAGCACCTACGCCAGGTACAGCAGTTGGTCGAGATGGTACACCAGATCCAAACTGAGCCGACATCATGAGGCCCCGTTCTGCTGAGATCCTCTGCCTTGCCCGTTCCATCTGTTCACATTCCCTCATAAGCATGGTCTCCACCTCTGCAAACTGCTTCAGCTTAAGCTCTAATCTCTTCAACTGAGAGCACAAATTTGTCAGATTTTCAATTGCGATATCAAGGTGCTAACGTTTAAAAATACACTTTAATACAAGTGAACACGAATCATGAAGCATTGACAGCTTATCTAATATCTACCTTCTCAATACATGAAACTATGGACAGGAAAACACAAGTATATGAGACCCTGGCTTTCAGTGTATCGTACTTCTCTATCCACCAATTCATCCACTTAGTCCTATATTTCAATACCACGAACTTATGGGACATAAAGCCAGTATGATAGTGACGTCGTATCCCAAACCACCCAAATCCATGATTAATTTTTAAAAAACCAAAACAAAGAGAAAAGAGAGAGAACTGTGAAGAATGGGACACAGTACAAATAAAATTCAATAGGGAACTTCCCAAGTTCGGACCAACTTTGGACTGGGACAGAATAGCACACAAATTTTTGGGATCCTAACCTGTTTATTTTTCTCAATTTTATGGTGAGCTAAAGAAATCAATAAAACCAATTAAGCTATTTAGTTGCTAGTGAATGGTGTCAAAGATACTAATCATGAGAGGATGGTGTGACTGGCTTTATTTGGGAAGTAGATGAGTGCATGGCATAGCGATTAGACGATATCTGATGATATGAGTTTGTTAGACTGGTGTTGTTCAGTAGTACTAAAAGACAGGAGAGAAGATGCAACTGGAAAATTTTTCAGCTAGAATCAAAATGGATTATATTTTTCTGCAAGAATTTCAATACAAAAATAGCAGCTTCTATCTATAGAATAGAATAACATTGTCAATTGTCATAAAACAATAAAAGCATCTTCAGTTCCCATATAACATGAATCGTTCAGGTTGGTTTTCAGAAGTACTATAATCCATGAATCATTAATACCACAAGTTCAAGGGAGGAAATACAATCTACAGCTCAGTCCATCCAAAAGTGAACCAGGCTAGTACCTGATGGTTTATAATATTAGCAGATAACCTTTGGATTTCACGCTCTTCGTGATCAGCGAAAAGTTTTGCCTTTAAAGCGGCGGCAGCAAGACCGTATTTTGCAGCAGTTCTCACTCTTTCAGCAGATAATGGAACAGCTTCAGTATCATGTTCGCTCCATGGACCTTTAGTGAATGTCGCTCAGAAATATCATACAAGGAAACGAGAATAATGCCAAACAAGCAACAACATACCTTTCTTGCTACTATTCGTGATTTCTTCATGAGGGGTTCCATCCTTGCTTCCATCCTTAGATAATTCAAGCAAGGCTGCGTGGGCACATGCAGCAGCTACTCTTGGTCCCATTGCAGAGGCTAGGAAGGCAACCTAAGACCATCAATTGAAACATTCGTTATTGGAACATGTGGGAAGTGAAAATGCCACAAGAACATGTGTGCGAGAAAGTTGATGATCCAAAAATAGAAATGGAGTTTAAAATGAGTAGAAACAAGGGCAGAAAGAATTGACAAGTTCGAGGCATTCACAGAAAAAACAGAAAAAGAAATTAAAATTTAGAAACAAAATGAAATGAGTGGTAGGGGCACAGTCCACATCTATTTATAAAGCAGGACTCTGTGGGGTGGTCTCTTTGCTCAACATTTTTGGCTTTTCCCAAAATAACCTCCATTCTCTTTAACTTTGATTCTATTTTAAATGAAAGATGCTTGATAAACATTTCGAATTTATATAAACAATTATAATACATCATTTTCTTTTAAATTTCATTTTTATTTTAATTTTTTCCATAATTATTTGATTTATTTAATTTTCATCCTAACCCATAATTCCATGTCGATATTGTAGCAGGATTATAAATAAAGTTGGCAAACAGCCTAGAAAGACGAGAAATGCATTTTCATGGAAGGATTGGAAAATAATAATATATAGATAAAATAGAAGAAACGAGGAGGGGCAGAAGACACAAAGGGGATAGCTACACAGAAATTACATAAGCATAAGTTCTTGAAAACCACCTACCAAGTTCATCACTGGATTCCCAGAATTTGTAATCGGGACTTTGCTTTCAGAATCATACATTCGTGAGTTGAATCCTATACCATGAATGAAATGAATGATAACTGTGGTTTATCGAACCTCCTCAATATTCATAAAAGAGAACCATTTGAATAGCAATACCTACCATTTGAATTCGGTATTGATTTTCCAAAATCATCACCATTGCACATATTTGATGAACCAGAAGTAGTTGGGACATCGATATTGTCAAGGGGAGCGGAATCTAGAGGAAGTCGCACGAAATGAAGGAGGCACTGATCTTTTGATTTCGTACCAACATGATCCGCAATTTTACTCCAGTTTTCTTCATACAGCTGCATTCCCTCGAGCAGCAGTAACGTTTCCTGGTCACTCCAGCTATCCCCATCCACATCCCTGAAATATTTCATGAAACTGACCTTCATAAAATCCAGGCTGGAGTGACCAGCGACAAATCTTCCCTCATGATAGCAATCCACACACAACAGCACATCAGCCTGTCGAGAATAATGGTTAACTACAAAGACCAAATAGCATTAATACAAAGCATCAATCTTTTAGACACGCCTATAGAATGTTTAATAGATGCAACAGGTGGCGGCAAGTATTATAATTCATGGATTGGCAAGAAGCTACAACATAAAGTAACAAAAGAAAGTTCCAATCTGACAAAACTTGTTCAATACGACATGTACTTATGTAACGTATTACAAAAACAATAAAAGACAAACAAAATGCTTGAGGAAAGAGGGTAAAGTTGCAAATATGTCAATTACCACTTTCTGTGACTGATAGTACGCGGTAGATATAGAACAAGAACAGTAATTGCATTGATGATCGGATAATTGCTCTCGGATGGAACTTTCAAAGTCAGCGTCCTCATCACACTGATGTGCAAGTTCTGGATAGACATCAGTTGCCTTCAGCCTATACTTGGGCTTGTCAAATTGGATCAAACTATCGATAGATTTCAAAGCATCTGAAGGCACGCGAAGTTCACCATTTGATTCCTCGCATAAGTATGTCCCATCCTTCGGAGCCTCATGCTTAAGAGGTGTTGCACAATAGTTGATTATCCCCCAATGAACAAGAAACCGAAAAACTCGATTTGTATCATCAGTATCAAATCCAGTTGCTAGTCCCTCACAATCAGCAATAGATAGATGCTTTTCCGGATTCTCCATATACTTGGCTACTATGCAGTTGCGACCCTCCATGTACCTCTCTGGAGTATGTTCTGCTGACCTACCAGAGAAAAAAAGTGGCACCACTTGTCGCTCCAATCGATGTACTGAATTTGGGGAAAACCAATCTGCTTGTAAGAAGAATCAAAACAAAATATCTTATTACATCAGCAGTCCCATTTCAGTAAAGTCAGTTGTGACAAATTGCAACCAAATGCGCCTCAATAATCCACATGAAGAAATGAAAGGCAAGCAGATGATCTAAAGTGAAAATCCATCAAAACAATAAAAGTGAAAGCAAAATACGCGTAATCGCGTAGGTATAGTTTTATCCACAAGCTCTTAAAATCAAGTTTTGGAGATATTATAATGCTTGCAGTTTGCAACTAAATTTAGGCATTAAAAATTGAAGTAACTTAAAGGATGAAGAACCAATCAATCACTCTAAAATTGGATATTAATAGGGTAAAATTATGATATTTCAAATACAACACCACCACTAATTCAATTATTTTCTCAAAATATATCCACCATGTACTTCAGAATGGACTAAAATAACCCTAATTTTCTGTTTTTAAAGAGTTGTTTGGGCAAATATCTTTATTCAATTATCCAAACTCATGAACTAGTGTACATTCACTTCGTTCCAAAAAACGAGACGCAAGAGCATTAGAGAAGAGAAATGAGTCACCTGCATGTGCAGGCACAACATGCACACGACATGCACTCCCAAGCCTTTTAGTAACCCCACGGCCAGGAATTACCTTAGGAGGCTTGACCACATAAGACCCAACCCCACTCCCGCTTGCAGTATCCTCCAATGAAGCCCCTGATAAAGCTGAACTATCCCGGGGTACGGCAGACAGCGCCAGCAGCTGCCCATATGATACATTCTCCAACATAGCAAAACCACCATGCCCCTGATCTCTGCTCTCGCCATTCCTTGCAGCCCTCTCCGCTTCCACAATTTCGAAAACTGATGAATGTGGTCTATTAACCAGTCTTTTGATCGCAACTGGGAAATGACAAATTTTCAATCCACCGTCCATCAAATTTTCACTCTCTCTTTCTCGCGATATCTGGGAAATCCTATCTGAGTTCTGATTGTGAGGATCATCATCAGTTTCAAGGTGATTTTGGGGTGGGTCCAGATCGGGGTCTTCATCATCCTCATTGTCCTCAAATGCATCTTCTTTCTCGGGCTCTTTTAGCTTAGATTTTCGGGCAGCTGGGTGCTCTCTTTTTCTTTTCCTCCACCTCGATCTTCCCTCTTAAAAACCACAAAGAATCAAACCAAATGTTAATCTTTTACAATTAAATGTCACATACAATCCTTAAAAAAGCATATCCGTATAAATTAAAGCCCTTCACTTCAAATTCACATTTCTTCATCTTAGCTAACAGAACTTTACACATCAAAAAACAGGCAAATCTCAAATTTAACAAATAATCACATTCGAACAACACAACCAAACACCCTAGCTTCAAATTCACAAAAGGTCTCTCACCCTCAGAGTTTCTACACAAACAAAAACCAAAGAAAACCCAGAAAATTCCACACACAAGCGGGCCAAACAAACACTAAAAAAATCTCACACATCAAACCAAACCCCCGTACGCACAGGTCTAGCTCAGTTCCACAAAACCCACATACAAATTACAGCAAAACAACAAAGATCCGTTAATCCCGAGATTAATTCGACAAAAAGGACACAAACGTACAAGGATAAAAGGAAAAAAATTTGAAGTCACCTGAGGTGGAAGCTGGCATTGCTGGGGAGAATAAAAAATGGATTTTAGGAATTTGGAAGGCGCGAGGGTTTAAGGGATGGGAAAAATTCCTGGTGGGGTCTGTGTGATTGGTGAGGTGGAGAGTTGAGGTTTTGGAGAGTGAAGTGTGTGTGTGGGTGCGTGAAAGAGAGAGGAGGACGAGGGGGAATTCTCCTTTGTCCTTCGGGGGACTGGCAACTTCTTAGGGAAATTTCACAGCTGGTTTGCAATTAATCCCATTTCTTGGACTAATCTCACAGCTGAGCCCCTCAATTCTTACAAATTTATATTTCTGCCCCTTTCATTTATAAGATTTACAATCCTATAAAAACTATATGTACGATTTTTTTTTATTTCAAATATATTGCAGGTCGTTTATAGTCTATCTGATATCAAGATTTCACGTCATATTTCTTGGTTAAGAAGAAAGAAAATCAAATACATATAAGAAATTGTTATACATATCATATTTTTTGGGCAAAAACTTGTGTGAGACGGTCTCACAAGTTGTATTTTGTGAGACAAATATCTTATTTGGGTCATCCATGAAAAAATATTACTTTTTATGCTAAGAGTATTATTTTTATTGTGAATATCAGTAGGGTTAATCCATCTCACAGATAAAGATTCGTGAGACAGTCTCACAAGAAACATACTCTATTTTTTAATACACCATTATATTTTTATGCAAGTATATTTATTTAGAAATAAACAATTTATTTTTGGGAAATAACTATTTTTGCATTGATGACATAAATAGCAAATATAATAATCAATGCACCTTATTAGTCTTTCCATTTTCACTTAAAAGGGTATTTTGAATTGACAAAAGAAAATATATTTTTATGCAATTCCAACCATTTATTATTGGATTTGAAATTAAAGTTAGGTACCAAAACTTATTTGCTTGATAGCAATGTACATGGTTTTCATAAAAGGTTAATTAATAATTTCATGTTAAATTTATGCATTTATAAATTAATCTTGTGTACAATTTTTTTTGAATATTTTATGTGATTTTTTATTGACGAAAAAATTAGAAATTATATTGAAATTAAGAATTTTAGATGTTTAATTAAAAAAACTTATAGTGACTAAAATAATTATTTAAATTTAATAGATTTTTAGATTAAAAAAATCATTTTTATATACATAAAATCCCTTAAACCCTCAAAAAAGATTTTAGGAATTTGGAAGGAGGGAAAGCTTAAATATTTTTATTGAAAATATATTCTAAAATTATAATGAGTAGTTCTCTTGTGAAACGGTCTCACGAATCTTAATCTGTGAGACGGGTCAACCATACCGATATTCATAATAAAAAAGTAAGAGTGAGTCTCATGTGAGACCGTCTCACGGATCTTAATCGGTGAGACGGGTCAACCCTACCCATATTCACAATAAAAAGTAATACTCTTAGCATAAAAAGTAATACTTTTTCATGAATGACCCAAATAAGAGATTTGTCTCACAAATACGACCCGCGAGACCGTCTCACACAAGTTTTTGCCAAAAAGTAATACTTTTGGCATAAAAAGTAATACTTTTCATTGATGACCCAAATAAGAGATCTGTATCACAAAATATGACCCGTGAGACCGTCTCAAACAAGTTTTTGCCAATTATAATTTTGATAACAATTCAAAACATAATTGGTTTTTTATTCAAAAATAAATAAAATTGGTAATGTAGTGTAAATTATAATTGAAAATTTGAATTGCATATTTTTTTTGGAAATTATTGCTTCGTAACTTTTTTGTGACTGATATCGTAATTTAATATAAGAAAAAGGAAAAATATATATTTGAGTGGGATTTGTGAGACGGTCTCACGAATCTTTATCTGCGAGAGGGGTCAACCTTACTGATATTCACAATAAAAGTAATACTCTTAGGAGTAGGTCTCATGTGAGACCGTCTTACGGATTTTAATCTGTGAGACGAGTCAACACTACCCATATTCACAATAAAAAGTAATACTCTTAGCATCAAAAGTAATACTTTTTCATGGATGAACCAAATAAGAGATCCGTCTCACAAATACGACCCGTGAGACCGTCTCACACAAGTTTTTACCTACTCTTAACATAAAAAGTAATATTTTTTCATGGATGACCCAAATAAGATAGCCGTCTCACAAAATATGATCCGTGAGATCGTCTCACACAAGTTTTTGAATATATATTTTATGATAAAAAAATAGTAATAATAAATATTTTAAAATAAAAATTATCATGGCCATTAGCCTCTCCGGGCTGAGGGGGCCTTTTACTGTATGCAACCGTGGAGAACGACATATTCCGCCATGAAAAGGCCAAAGGCCCCGTCTCCTCCGCTCACCAATCCGCCGCCGTCGACGCCTCCGACGCCGCGACAACCTCTATCCCTTACCAAACAGCTCAGACCCATTTCCAAAAAAGCCCGAAACATCCTCCGAAGCTCTCAAGTAATCCCCACCTCCACCGAGCCTGTAGCGTGGACGCCTCTCAACATAAACAAGTCGGAGCTCTATTTGCCCCTTACGTTTCCCACGGGGCAAACCTTCCGGTGGAAACAAACAGGACCGCTACAGTACACTGGGGCCATCGGGCCACACCTCATATCCCTCAAACAACTCAAAGATAATGATGTGGGGTATTTTTTCCATTTCACGGAGGATGAAAATGCGGCAAGAAGGGATCTTTTTGATTTTCTGAATATGGGTATTTCGTTGAGTGAGTTGTGGGAGGGATTTAAGGGTTGTGATGAGAGGTTTGCGAAGCTTGCGGGGTTTTTGGAGGGTGCTAGGGTTCTGAGGCAGGACCCTTTGGAGTGTTTGATGCAATTTATTTGCTCTTCGAATAATAATATTCAGAGGATAACTAAAATGGTTGATTTTGTCTCAAGGAAGGGGAAGTTTCTGGGATGTGTTGAAGGGTTTGATTTTTTCGAGTTTCCGAAGCTGGACAGCTTGGTGTTGGTGTCTGAAACTGAGCTCAGAGAGGCTGGTTTTGGATACAGGTCGAGTTAATTCTATGCATTTGAGTATGGACTTGCATTTGGTTGTTGGTTTCGTTGTGTTTGCTTTTAGGCATGTTACGATCACAAGCATTGATGTCCAGTTGGATGTAAAACTTACTGCTTTTTGGTTTTTCGCTAATTGAAATATCCTTGGCCCTGCCTAGAGGTCTGCTTGATATTTTCTGGTTTCTGGTACTTAATGGTGTTGTTAACTTCCATGTGTTTGCCTCTCAGCGTGAATGTTTACAATGGGACTGGATATTGATTAACTTTGCTTGCTCATGATTTTTCATGGTGTCATGGAGAAAGTTCACAGTAGTCGCCTTCTTGAATTTAGTAACGTGAAAAAAAGACCCCGAGGGGACGAAAATCCTTTGACTTGACCCTTGAAAATTCCTTCTTGTGACTCTAAAGATTTCTCATGTATAAGGCTGTTTGGATGAATGCTTTTGAAATATGTTCAGAATACATCTGCTTCTATATTTTCTTTGAAATTTTGTTAGTGATTTACTTAATTAAGCTGATGTCTTCATGCAGAATTTATTTTTCATTCTAAAACACATCAAGTCTCTGGCTTTATTAGAATAATCTACTTCACTCCTACTGTTGAAGTACGGAAGTTTGATTACGTGGATGTAAGAAAAGACTTCGTTTATAATTTTATTTTAGTTATGCACCGTTGTATGGAGACATTTTGTGAGGAGCTTTGATATCCAGGATCATAAATTGTCTATGTACTAGACATTTTAATTCCTCTCCCACACCATTACCTTGAGCTTGAGACTGAGCTTCAAACTAATTTGCATCATTTGTGTTTTTGAACCTATCCCGCTGCGTAGTGAGAAGAGTAAATAGTAAATGGATGCATTTGGACATGACCATCCTTCTTTTTATTGGTTCAAAAATTTTATCACCGATACAGAATGAGTTTTGATATTTCTGTAACTTGTACAACTAACGTTGCATTGATAGATCATGGGATACATCTGATTTAATGAGTTTTCTATATTCTGTCGGGAAAATGAGCAGGGCGAAATATATTGTCGGCACTGTGGCAGCTTTGCAATCAAAACCTGGTGGAGGAGTGGAATGGCTTGATTCGCTTCGTAAATTGGATCTTCAAGACTCAATTGACGGGCTCTCTAGCTTACCTGGGGTTGGTCCAAAGGTCGCCGCATGCATTGCTCTCTTTTCTTTAGATCAACATCATGCCATTCCCGTGGATACTCATGTGTGGCAGGTGAGCAATTTAAGAAGCCTTTTCTTTATATTCAAGAGGCTAGTTTGAGCCCATTCGACCAAGCTCAGTCACATTATTTTTTTGCCTCTATTGCAGATTAGAAACCATTATGACATTGTACAATAAACGTAATCGCTCTATGGATCCTACAACCTCTTTCTTTAATTACACTTTTTAAAGTGTCAAGAAAGGGGAAATCATATATGATTTCAGAACTGTCACAAGCATTGTTGAATGCTCTTTTTAAGTTTAAATGATTTTTCGATATTCACTTTGCTTGGTATAAAGACCTGACCTGTTTAGCAAACCAGATTGTGTTTATTTCAATCAGGGTTGCTAATCTCAAAAATATATCTTCTCGATGAGAAGATTGCTACCAGGTATCTCGTTCCTGAACTGGCGGGCACCCATTTGACACCAAAAATCTGTCGTCGTGTCTCTGATGCTTTCGTGAGCAAATATGGGAAATATGCCGGTTGGGCTCAAACTCTACTCTTCATTGCTGAACTTCCTTCTCAGAAAGCAATGTTGCCATCAAGCTTCTGGGAAATAGGGGGAACAAAGCTCAGCTAAATTTCAAGAAAAGGCAATGGCCAATTAAACAGTCCAGTGGTTGAGCTGTTGGCTTTCTTCTACATAGATTGCGGATAGGAGCCCCCTTAGTGCATGAACGTGAACTTTTTTCCCCGAGAACAATAACACGAAGGAAAAGGATCTAGTAGATTACATCTACCATTTCTTGAGTGAATGATTGATATTCATAGAATTTGGTGTCTGAAGACGGAGAACGCCATCTTGTAAAAGCTTTAGTTTTCGATATTTCAAGGGTGAAGATTGGCAGCAGCTTCTTGCCCGTTTTATTTCTTTGTAATTATTATGTTACAGATGAGAGAAACTCGGAATATATTACTATGATTTTTCAGGAAAAATTTTGTGTTTAAGTGCCATAATATTATTATGAAGGAAGGGGCTGACTTGGTCTATGGTTTATTCTCACAAATATCATGACCTTCAAATTCAACAAAATATAATCTTTTATTTTCAAAAATCATTTTCACCTAAGTCAAAAACTTATATGAGACGGTCTCACGGGTTGTATTTTGTGAGACGGATCTCTTATTTGGATCATCCATGAAAAAATATTATTTTTTATGTTAATAGTATTACTTTTTATTGTGAATATAGACAAGGTTGACCCGTCTCACAGATAAAGATTTGTGAGACCGTTTCACAATAGACCTACTTTTCACCTAATCTTTGCATATTCTACTATTAATGATTATTTTTAAATGATTCTTAATCTCACACCAAAATTATTTTACAATTTAACCCGATAAAATATTTTTTCATAATTTTATAATATTTAATAAATGATTGAAAAATACATGATGTGTGAGTATAAATTTATCATATTTTGTTCGTGGGATAGTACGATGAAGGATGGTGATAACATAATTATTTTTTAACTCAAATTATTGTGAAACTTATTATGATTTTTGCAACTTTTTGATGTTTCACCCAAATTTGTATAAAAGATCATCAGTTGCTAAATACCATTAAGGATTCGGTTGGTTTGAGAAGAAGGTCGCATGATGGTGGAAGTTGACCTACGACCCATGATCGATAAACGTGGAAGATGGCCAGTGCTCGGGAGAATTGAACAAAAACTTAAGGAAATCATCATAAAGATTCTCTCGACAAATTCTACAACAAAAGCTCTACAACAAAAACTTATATAAATTTTTAATTTCAGTTCATCTTTAGTTTATCACAATTTTCTTATCATATTTTTTCAATCTTTTCTGATTCTAGTTGTTAAATGTTTTTCCAATTCATAACAACACAATTAAATTAAATGTTGTTCATGGATTTTTTTTTTGTTGTTGCAAATTTCATCAGATTCTTCATTTAAATGCTTAGTTTTTGTGATTTACCAAAAAAAGTTAGAATCAACAACCGAATCAAAATTCACATCGTTTGATTGAATAAGTTAGATTAATCACAAATTTGATATGATCACGTGTCTGACACGTCCGTGTAATTTATGTGCAAACACTGCCTAAGTCAAATCGAAAATTATGCAAGATATTAATCGGCAATTATATTACATTTTTCAATATAAAAACTCCGATTATATTTGTAAAAATAAAAAAAAAATAAAACCAAACATTACCCAATGGTTATTGGGTTTGATTTCGCAATAGGCCGAGCCATCTACATCAATAACCCGACCCGACCCGACCCGACCCGTCAGAACACTGCCCTTTCCCAAATCAACCACGCCAAATACGCAGTAGAAACCATTGATTTCCCCTTCCAAAACCCTCAGAATTCACTCTCCCCTGAAACTCAATTCACCATTTCTGCGTGTGAATCCACTCTCCCAGGCTAAAATGTCGGTAAGTATAATGTAATTATCACCATTTCTGCGTGTTTTGTCAATTATCGGATTTTTCGTTGCATTGATCAGTTGCGTGGTTCAAATTTCAGATCTTTGAGTATAATGGAAGTGCGTTGGTGGCTATGGTGGGGAAGAATTGCTTCGCGATCGCCAGTGACCGGCGGCTGGGGGTGCAGCTGCAAACTATCGCCACGGATTTTCAAAAGATCTACAAAATCCACGATAAGCTTTTCATAGGTTTAGCGGGCCTTGCCACCGATGCTCAAACACTGTAAGTCTTTCTCGTGAGTAATCTAAAGCGTTCGTGTATTATTAATTTATTTTGGGGTAAATGTTGTAAGTAGTGCATTCAGTGGAAGGTTCAAAATCCGAAGCTTGATGTAAAATACCTGTTGTACCGTATATATCTGCTTAGGGCTGGGTACAACATCTGAATCTTGATATACACGTTAAGCTTGGGATTCTAAGAACTTTGAGTTGATGTGGAGATGGAAATGCAAGATATATGCTCTGGAACTAGAGTAAGATGGTCAAGTTTGTGGAAGAATGTTTATGAACCTGTTTCATTTATTTATAATATTATGGCTGTAGCTGTACTTTCTTTTGTAAATGTTCGGGGTTACGTTTTAACAACCATGGGATGTTCACGTCATTTTGTGAGGCTAAAATTGGTTGTTTGGACCACGGATTTTAAAAGTTTAAAAAAGACTGATAGTTACTAACTGAGATTCTATTTTTCTTTGGTGATGTTCAGTTATCGATTATAAACTGTAATAATAATTCTTATAATCAAATCATTGATGTAATCTAGATACATATCAAGCCCTTCTAAGCCTCTCCTCTCTGGCGATGTGCATGTACTTGGTCTACTTTGGATTTTTTGAATATTGACTTGTAATTGTGGGTATGATTGATTTCATCTGAAGGTATCAAAAACTTGTGTTTCGACACAAGTTATATCAGCTACGAGAAGAAAGGGACATGAAGCCTGAAACTTTTGCCAGCCTCGTATCTGCTGCTCTCTATGAGAAAAGGTCGGTAACATTGTTTGACGGTGCATATCTTCCGTTTGCAAGTGTCAATTATGGATTATATGGTGATTGAAACTATCATAATTCACAGTTGTAGAGTACGACTCAGAAGATAGTAATGTATATCACAAATGTACTTTTAAGTCGCTACTCTAGTTTTTCCCTGGCTTTGTGTCATTTCGCCTTTGTTCTTTGTTGTGGATTACTTTCCGTCACTAGATTGGCGAATAAATACGGTGCATGATTGTAAACGAGTAAATCTGAGAAGATTATATAATTCCTTCATTTCCTGTCTAATCTTCTTTTTCCCCGTTAGGTTTGGTCCATTCTTCTGCCAGCCTGTTATTGCTGGATTAGGGTATGAAGACAAGCCCTTCATTTGCACTATGGATTCTATTGGGGCCAAGTATGTCAAGACTTGTTTCTTGTTCATTTTATGAAAATGATCAGTGTTTTATGCCTTTTGAGCAAAAGAAGCAGTACTATATGTGCAAGTTTAAATATTTAGTATTAATTCAAAATTGTGATTTGTGACATAATGTTAATATATCTTATGTTCATAAGCTACTTTTGTAGAAAACATGAGTTTTCCTTGGCAAATTTCCACGACTTTAGAAATTAGGTATTCATTTCACCTTTGTGTTTTCCATTCTTTTTTCTGTTGTTTAGGTAGACGACTGGAAGGAGAGCAACAATTAGGCTAGAAGTATCAGAAATTAGAATATTTTCATGAGCAATTCTTCAATTCCTTATGAGTTGTAGTGTTGTACTGTTGTTCCTCATTTTTGAGCTTGATGACACCCGATGCAATTGATTTGTTACCCATTCACGTGTTGCTATCACATTAAAAAAGCTAAAACCCAATCTAGCATTTTAATGTAATGCTGATTTCTGATTAATGTTGTTAGATACTACATGTTTTTTGCTTAAACGAATGTTTCCAAAATCTCTGGTGTTTAAAGTTCTGTTTCATTAAATTCAGGGAACTTGCCAAAGACTTTGTTGTTGCTGGCACTGCCTCAGAATCATTATATGGTGCCTGTGAATCGATGTTCAAGCCAGATATGGTTTGTCACTTTTCTTGCTCATATTTTTTGTTATCACTATTCTCTCTCGTGTATTTAGTAAGCTTCATGCTTTATTCACTCATTTTTTGTCATAGTATTCTTCTTT
This sequence comes from Primulina huaijiensis, assembly GCF_012295235.1. Classification (NCBI taxonomy): domain Eukaryota; kingdom Viridiplantae; phylum Streptophyta; class Magnoliopsida; order Lamiales; family Gesneriaceae; genus Primulina; species Primulina huaijiensis. The sequence continues at coordinate 1,159,219 of NC_133309.1, read as the reverse complement.
TTTGTAGACTTAGTAAAGTAATGCAATAATTGAAAACCAAAAGAAATAGTACATTTTGATGTCTTTAGGTCTAGTCCTTCCATGAGGCCATTGTTTAAGTGGAATATTAACCAGCTCCCTATATAGCTTTCCGTTCAATGAGAGAAGTTAAGTTGAGTCAATGACATTCACTAGAAAGCCTTGTGTCCTAAACTCCTATTTGATGTTTAGGCAAAACCATAACTTATGCTTTCCCTTAATTCAATATCATCTCTCTTCCACTTCCCTCATATTCATTTGCTTAATCGGCATGGCCTCTCCCGGCTCCTCTTAATTGTCATTTCCCATACCTTGAGATCATAACCGAAAGCTATAATACCGTCAACTGAAATTTGGTATAGAACCAACTACAGCATCACGATACCTTTGAGCACCACAATATCCATTTCATGTGCATAATCTTTGATCTTACTACGGCCCTGGATTCATTGTCAATAATTACAGTTTTATGCTTAACTAGTTTTAAAAAACCATGTTAGTTATTAATTATTTTGCCCCTGATTAATTTTCTTCAATTCTAAATTCCATGAAAATTGGGGTACCAGCGACAACCGTGTAATACAAACAATAAAATAACCCTGCGTAAGGTCCAAATTGTAGTGTATCCCTGTATTTAGCAATACTACTATTGTCCCCCTTTGGTTGTCCAGTTTGCAGCTTCAAATGCCAATCAAGGTTTTATTTATTATAAAAGTGATACTAATTTATTTTCCGTGTAACCTTTGGATAAGAATTCCCTAGTTTTATTTCATGGGAAAAATTATAGTCCTTTGAATCAAACCATGTCAATGAGCCACTGAATTTATTTTGTCAGTGAAGAGTGAGGCTAACTGATAAGCCTAGCTATTGTGCAGGCCAAAGTTTTCACATTGGTCATTTTGTTTAAAGTTAGTTTTAATCCAATGGTTTCAGCCAAGTAACTTACTTCGTTACACATATCCAGGAGGCAGAAGAATTGTTTGAGACCATCTCACAAGCTCTCCTATCGTCTGTAGACCGAGACTGTTTGAGTGGCTGGGGAGGCCATGTTTATCTTGTGTAAGTGTTCTTTTGATCACATATCATTCTCTTGGCGGCAATCATAGTTGTTAAACAGTTGTCAATTTTCTATCACAAATTTTATGTTGTTACAGCACACCAACTGAAGTTACAGAGAGAATCCTCAAGGGAAGGATGGATTAGGTTTCACAGTACGGTATGCCTATTGCTGCCTGCACACTTTATTCTCGATCTATCATGTGTCCTCGAGTCGTGGAAACTTTGTTTCGTTTGAATATAGAAGGAAAAACGAGATGTATTCTCTGAACATCAAGAATAGAGTGCCGCATTTATCGTCTCTGTTGTCTTTTGATATTCTTAAAAACAGACAGACTGGTTCTTGTAATGTTGAACTTTGGTTACTGTTTGAGAAATATTTAAAGCCCAGCAGTAGATCAGTTGGCGATTTTTATAATTGACAATGCCTTCCCTTTCTCTGGTTTCTTGAATACGTTTTATGATCGACCAAATTGGGCATTAGTAAACGAGTCTCTCACTTAATATATAATACAGATACAGATATACAAATAAATAAAATAAATATCTATTATTTTTAAATAATATAGATTGATATATAGAATAGGTTCCACTAACTTGATTGATTTTAGATTTTGGTTAATTAAAATTTCAAAGTTTGGTTTTGGTACACTAGCTTTTAATTTTCGACTGTTTTGGTTCAATTGTTGATATGATACAAGAAAATGTTGACAATGATGTAGAAAAATTCTCATATGATTTCAAAAATTGTTGACTTGTCTATTGTCATGTCAGTAGTTGGATCAAAATAACCGAAGTTTATATGTTATTGTACAAAAAGCACTCTTTGAAAACTTAATAGTTTTCGATAAGTCATTTCTTCGGACAGAAAAAGATTATGGAAACATCTACTCGAAATCTCACTTGTCAACATATTTTCTAAAATGGGTTGAACCTCCATTACACAACCGAAATCTCTTCGGGTACAAAAAGTCAATACCATTAACCAATCTTTACATTTTTAACTAACTCAAACTAGTCTGAAATTAAACGCATGTATCATTCATAGTTACTCAATTATCCATTTAGTAGCAGTTTGCACAAAGTCATTGATGAAAAGTAATCGATAAGAGTGGTTTTGAAACTACTACTAAAACATTAGAGAAATCGAAGAAGTTTATAGCATCTGTTTATATAAATTGTCTCCAAAGAAATTTAGATCAATAGAAGCTACTCACTGCATTTTGTTTGTAAAAATCATTGCCAAAATGATTCAATAGGAATGGTTATATGAACTAATCCTAAAAGTTAAGAGTAATAGAAGCGGTTTATCAAATCCACTTGAACCATGCTATAGGTTGAATAAGAGTCATTCACCTCAGCTGGTCATTGGTAAACTTCAGCTTCATTAAGGACTAGAAAGCAAATGATTTATGAATTTTTGCATGCTACATTTGTCTCTCGGTTTGAACCTAAGAAAGTTGATGAAGCCCTAGCTGATCCTAATTGGATAGAAGCTATGTAAGAAGAATTACATCTATTTTAAAGAAATAATATTTGACATTTAGTTCATAGACCTTCATCTCAATATGTCATAGGTACAAGAGAGGTTTATAGAAAAAAGAACTAGATAAGAATGGTACTGTGATTAGAAATAAAGCAAGATTAATTGCACAAATATTCAGACAAGAAGAAAGAATAGGTTTCAATGAAACTTTTTATATTGTAGCTAGATAAGAAGCTTTTAGGATCTTTCTTGCTTATGTTGCCTTAAAGGATTTCAAATTTTATCAAATGGATGTTAAGAATGCATTATTGAATGGCTTATTACAGCAATAATTATATTGTATATAAAACAACATTTGATGTTGTAAATCATGCATTAATCGATAATGTGTTTCATAAGAATGATCTGAACAGATCAACTAACTCAAACTGTGTGAAAAGTTTCTAAACTGATGAAGGATAAGTGTAAGATGATTATGATTGGTGAGATAACATTTTTCCTTGGATTACAAGTCAAGCAGCTTGATAATGAATCTTTATCAATCAAGCTAATTATACCAAGGAACGTATCAAAAAGTGCGGTATGTTGGAGAATAGTTTTGTATATGAGTTCTTCAATCAGACTGGATAATAATGAAAGTGGACCTTAAGTTGAGGTATCTTTATTTAGAGGTCTGATTATTGGATCACTGTTGTACTTAACTGTTAGCATACCAGATATCATTTTTTTGTCTATATACGTGTAAGATTTCAAGCAAATCCTAATAATCAAATTATATTGCTACAAAGAGAATATTGAAATATTTTAAAGTTACTCAAAATGTTGGACTCTGGTATTCAAAAGATTTCTGTCTCAATTTAATTGGATTTTCAGATGCTGAATATGCAGGCAGTAAAATAGACAGGAAGAGCATAATTGTAACTTGTCAGTTCTTAAGAGACAGAATGATCTCTTGGTTCTGCAAGAAGCAGATACTATAGCAACATCACACTAGTAGAATTTTGGGTTTTTACTTCGCCACTAGTTACTTCGGCGATTGTTAATAATGAAGTAGTATATACCAATCAACTTCGGTAATAATATCGGCGAAGTAAAAAATTATTTTTTACTTCACAATTTTAAAAACACGGGCTTCACTTCTAATTTTTTGTAACATTTTACTTCGATAGATTAGTTTTGATGAAGTAAAAACTTTAAAAAAATTTAAAATTTATATTTAGTGAAGTAAAAAAATGAACCATAATTTTAATTAACTTCCCTTAAATTATCTCTTGATCCATCGAGATCCTTATTGAAAAAAATCGAGATTTGCAGATACATACTTGTAGATTCGTGTATATACTTGTGGATTTGTGGATATATACTTGTGGATTCGTGGATTTTCATTATTTTTAGATGGATAATTTATGAATCAAATTAATATATAAAAGTTATATATGTGTGTATGTGTGTACATAGTGTATTATTATATATTAATTAAATTATTTTGATAAAATGATGAGTGTATTTTCACTTCACTATTTTATTAAATTAGTGTGATAGTAATCAAGAATTACTTCGTTAAATTAGAATTGTGTTGCAATAAAATATGATTATTTACCTCAACACTAATTAAATGATGAAGTAATAAAATACAAAATAACTCTTCGTATTAACATTGTGTCGAAGTTAAAGAAAGAGAATTTACTTCACCACAACTCAATTATTGTGAAGTCGTTTTCTATTAATTACTTTACTATATACAAACAAATGAAATTTTTTAAATATACTACTGCATCATTAAAGGTAAATTGTGAAGTAACAGTCTTTGTGAGAAATTTAAAAAAATTGACGACGGTTTAGCGAAATATATAAACACCGTCGCTAATTAGCGACGCGTTTTGTAAAACTGTCGCTAATTAGCGACGTTTTTTTTTGTAACTGTCGCTATAATAGCCGTCACTAACCTAAATCGGCGACGGTTAGTAAAAAACTGTCGCTAGTAGCAACGATTACAAATAGCCGTCGCTAATTAGCGACGGACATCGGCGAAAGTTTACATAACCGTCGCTCGCTAAGTAGCGACCGTATCTCACAACACCGTCGCTAATTAGCGACAGTTTATTTTACACCGTTGCTAATAGCGACGGTTTTATCACAAACCGTCGCAAAGTACCTATAAAATGCCACCCTTCTACCTATTATCTCCACACACCACTTCACATCTTCGCTCTATTGTTCTCTTCTATCCGATTATTGTTTCGCTTTATGGTAAATATTTTAGCTTTTATTTTTAATTTTAGATCATGAATTTTATTTTTTTTCCTTTATTTTATCATAAAGTTAAAATATTTTTATAAAT